>NC_028648.1:2096448-2148729 GCF_001406875.1 Solanum pennellii
TTTTATTGATACTTATTCTATTCTTCGAAGAGAAGTTATTGTTTAGGTATATCACATACCTTTATTTTATTTCTCTTGCGATCAAAATTAAATATTAATAAAACATTAAGTTTTGTTCTATTTACAACCAAAATTAAATATTGCTTAAGCAAAGTGTTTTGACTAATTTTTTTCCCAAAAAAAAGTATTTTTAGAGTCAATTATGAAAAAGAATAAATATGAATACACTTCTAATATTAAAGATTAATTAAATATCTATAAAATCTAAACTTTTATTTTGTTAAATCAAAATATACATATTCAAAAATTTCGACCAATATTTCATAGATGAATAAAAAAAATTAAAATATTAATAAAATATTAACAGGATGAGTATATTAATTTTTTTTCATGACAAGAAAAATTCGCAGTCGCCTATCCTTTTTGAATGCGCACGAGGTAAACTCCCACTCTTATGCAATAGCTCGCACAATGATTATGTAATTAATAATACAAAGCAAAATAAATTTAAAACTTATTTCACTAATTTAATCACTACATACTGAAAACTCATTACAATAATAAATAAAATACAAAACACACACATATATATGACGAGAATATTTTGATCTTTGAAATAAATAATTTTTTCTCCTACTTCTCTTTTTTTTCCTAAAAGCAGAAATACAATCTTCCGCCAACAATATTAAACACGAGTTTTATCAATATAATACAATACAACGGGTAACAAACGTGCAAAGGTGTAAATGGTATTAGTATTATTTTTTTAATACAATGATTTTCACCATTAATAATATTTTACATCGTCTTCATTGGCTATATTATATATGTATATAATATATATATACACACACTCAGTGCTTTTGGTTCTTCGTTTAATCTTCCTTCTTGCTGGAATTTGTTTTTTTTTTGTGCATTTTTGGTATGTTTTCGTATTTGAGCTGAATTTGGGGTTTTAGGGTTTAAACGCCATTGATGATATTTATGTGCTTTAATTTCTAATTGTTTTGCTTATTTGTTTAACTATAGAGCTAAAATTTGAGATATGGAGATTATTTTGGCGACAGTAGTGTTGGGTATCTTGCTAGCTGTGTTCATTGTGATACCTCGACTGCGGAGTAAATCTGGTGAGCTTTTTAGTTGATTCTGTATGGGTTTTTGTTAGAGTGAACTTTTTTATAGATTTGCAATTCTTTGTCGTGAGCTGGCTTTTGGAGTTGAGTTAGATTCAAATGTCGTATCTTTACATAGTGTCAGAATCAGGTTCAGGTTCGTCCCCGTTTGGGCTTCTTGTGAGGGTAAGGTAATGTTAGAGTGAGTTAAGAGTTCCGCATTGAACTTATATAGATTTGCAATTCTTTGTCATGAGCTAGCTTTTGGAGTTGAGTTAGATTCAAATGTCGTATCTTTACATAGTGTCAGAGTCAGGTTCAGGTCATCCTTGTTTGGGCTCCTTGTGAGGGTAAGGTAATGTTAGAGTGGGTTAGAGTCGTACATTAGTTGGGAATGGATGTGGATTTGGGTAATTCGCTCTAGTGAGTCAGCTTTAGAAGTTGAGTTAGGCCTAAATGTTGTATCTTTATATAGTGTTAGGGTCAAGTCTATCCCCGATTGCGATCTAGGTGTAAATGGGATGTTAGAGTGGATTAGATTCCCGCATTGGTTGGGAAATGGACTGGTGGTTGACTTGGGGAATCGTCCTCTTGGGAGTTAGTTTTTGGGGTTGAATAGATTTCAAGTTTGTAATGTTCTTATGCGCGGAGAGAATTTGATGTTTGATTATTTTTCGTTTGTGTTATACCACAGTTCCGCAGAAAAGAAAGGTTGCCTCAAATGCTCAGAACAAGGTACTTTAAATTACAGTCATATCATTTATAACCTTTTTGGTTGTTTGAATAGTTTCTTCATAAGTTACTTATGTTGTTAAATTTTAGCCAGTTCGTTTCAGTTGTTTACTTAATAATTATGCTTGTCAAGAGATAATAGTTTTAGTCGTTCTTACTGCGGGTAAAACAAATTTTCCTTCTTGGTTCCAACTCAACTCCACAAAGCCTACTCAAGTTGTCAAGATTTCCCAAACTATATAAGGGAACTACAACTCATATACTTCGTGGGATTTTAGTACTGATGCTAGGCTGAGGGTTGGACATCTAGAGGCTAGAACATAGAGTGCAATGACTTGGATGGCCCAACTGGGTAGCCGAACACTAGGGAATAGGGATACTTCTACCTCTTAAACTAAGTTAAGAAAATGGACCTTGGCCTAACTTGAAGTTAGCTCAAGTTATGAGGAGATCTGAAGATCATATAAGGAGACTACAACCCATACAACTAATTAACCGATATGAGCATTTGGAGAAGACAAAGAAGCAGAAACTTAATCTTAATGGTTTGATATCTCAGATATCTCCTGTTTTTTTTTGTAAAACATGTGGATATATTAGTTTACTTTGTTGATTACTCCTCGTGTATTAGATTTATCTCTTTATAGATGATAGGTGATGTCCTACCTCAGAAATAGAGGCTTGTTTCGGATAGACCCCCTACAAACAAGGTTTAAGAATAAGAATAGTTCAAGCGGGTAAGGTTTGTGTGCACTCGTTCCCCTCCCCAAGCTCCTCTTATGGTACTACACTGGGTATGTTGTTGGTCGTGGTGGTGTCCAGGTGGGGTGAGGGGACGGTGGAATGTGTCTATGAAAGAAGGATAAACCTTAAAGGGAGGGAAGTCCTCTGAGAACAATAAATCGTGTGTTGGTTTTTAAAGCAATTGACAAGTCTTGCGTCTGTCGTAGTTATTTCTTACGAGTGAATTATTTTGCTAGGTAACTGCACAAAGCTTCATAACTGACCGATATAATAGTTTTATTTTCTTGTGCATATTGCTTGTGAATCCGCACTTGTACTATCTTTCTTGCCTTTAAATTTTTCCCTGTGTTCTGTGATTATGCTGATAGTTTTCCTTTTCTTCTTTTGCGATATATTCTTTTTGAACTAAAAGGCAGTCAAATCGTATAGCAAAGCTGAAGTTGCACGGCATAACAAGAGAACTGATTGCTGGATTATTATCAAAGATAAGGTCTTTTTAATTCTCTACTTGACCACGTAAACCATTACTTTAGCACTTGTGGAATATTAACCTTTTCTGGTCACATTCTTTTCGTAATATATACTCTTCTCTTCGCTTTTTTCTGTCTTTAGGTGTTTGATGTTACCTCGTATGTCGAAGAACACCCAGGGGGTGATGCCATCCTAGATCATGCTGGTGATGATTCAACTGAAGGTTTCTATGGGTAAGCCTTTGTCAAATATATCCTTCTTCCACTAATTCAGTTCACAACGACAGTGTAATCCTAGAAGTGGGGTCTGATGAGGCTAAGATGTACACTGACGTTACCCCTACCTTTGTGGGTAGAGAGGTTGTTTCCAATAGACCTCGGTTCAATCTTCCACTAATTCAGTTACACTAAGAAAAAAATCATATCCACATTCGTCTCTTCACTCTAATTTCCCTCCGATAATCCCTTATGGCTTGACACACATCCTTATAATCTTCGGGATTTTTTTTTCTTTTCCTAGTGATACGAGACTTGAAATTAGCCTCTTAACTGTGTAATCATCGATCATACTTGCTCCTATTCCATTTGTGGTTCTGCATTTCCTTCATTGCCTTATTTCATCGAAGTTTCATTGTTTGCTGTTGTATTAACCATTCAAATCGCGTTGCAGGCCACAACATGCTACGCGAGTATTTGAGATGATTGATGACTTCTGCATCGGAGATCTAGAAATATAAATGATAACTTCCATAGATTGATTACGAATTGTTCATGTGATGAAAAAACTCGAGGAGCTTGTGTTACCTCATAATAAAGCATCGATTGGTATTTGTTATTTCATATTATCTATGATATAATCCATCTTCCAAAGGGAAAAGGTACTCTCTTTACTTTTTTATTTTATGCCATTTTAAATAATTTTATTTACTATTTCCTTATTTAAATCCAGTTCCAAGTCGAATTGGTTTAGGATTTTTGCTTCTCAAACTCTTATAAACACATAGAGACCACTTCTTAATCAGAGGTCTCGAATCAGAACATCCATTTTCATATATATCATCAACCCACACACCATTACTACCTACAACTACAACCATCTACTCTCATCGATTGAAAAATCGAAATTATATGGAGTGTACTTTGAATTATAGTCGTTCCTCCTCAGATGCTTGTGTAGTATTTAGTCAAATAGAAACACCACAAGAAGAATTAAACATTAATAAAGATAGTAGCAATATTTCTTCTTCTTTACCACTTTTATCTATTCGATTTCACATTGATACACATGAACTATATTGGTATAAACCACCCAATAAACCTAAACAATACCAATATGATCGACATATTCATGCCAATTCACTTCATCTCGAATATTATCCTTCTATATACATGTCATACGACTTGTTCTACCAATCTTTGCGAGAAAATATGGAGAATTTGAGAGAGGAGTTTGATCGTAGTGATATCATCCGTGATATGATAGATAAAATACGTGGCATTGTTGTTGATGAGTCTAATAATGGACGTGAAAAAGTGGAGGTGTTTGTTAGTATAATGTTCATCGTTGAATGTTTTGTTGATAAAAATATTTTGAGTGATGATTGTGTTATTTGCTTCGAAGAGCTTGGGAAGGAGGGAGAGGTGATGTGCACACCTTGTTCACATGTGTTTCATGAGGATTGTATTGCAAAATGGTTAGAAAAGGGCAATTCTTGCCCTATTTGTCGTCATGATCTCTCAGACATCTAGATTTTTGTGTTTCACTTTTTATATGAAAGAGAGAAGCGGGTTTATATTGGCTCGATTGATTGGTTACCTAAACTCTCGATTTCTTATTTTGTAATCTCCTCTCTTTGTTTTCTATTTTTCCAACCCTAATTTTTTTAAAATTATTTTTTAGTTGAATTGAGTACAACACATTGATTATTGAGAATCGCAACCTCACTTACATTATGCTTTTTATTTTCATAAATATTTGAACAACATATTTAATTAATTAAAAAAAAATACCTATTGTACTAAAATTTTATTTTAATAAAAAAATTATTGCTCAAGAGGAATGATTATCGTTCACATTTAAATAAGAAATATTGAAAAGGAAAATATTTATCCTTCTCCCAAAGGGAAAAGGTATTTGTTTTAATTTTTATTTTATTTTGGTAACTTTCCTAATTAAATTTGAAGTTCCTAAGTCGTATTGGTTTAGAATTTGCTTAACTCTTATAAATACATAATAATGATCGTTTGAGACTATTATTATTTCGTTCTCAATCGAAGGTTTTAAATCACAATATTCATTATCATATACCATCAACCCCGCATCGTTATTATAATAAATATGGAAACTATGTTCTATTACAGTCTTCCCTCCTCAGACGCTTGCGTAGTATTTACTCAAATAGAAACACCAAAAGAAGAATTAAACATTGATAAAGATAGCAATATTTCTTCTTCTTTACCACTTTTATCGATTCGATTTCACCTTCGTAAAGTTGAACTATGTTGGTATAAACCACTTCATGAGCCTCAACAATTCCAATATTATAGCCCTATGTTTGTCAACTCACTTCATCTCGAATACAACCCTACTATATACGCGTCATACGACTTGTTCTACAATGCCTTGCGAGAAAATATGGAGAATTTAGGAGAGGAGTTTGAGAATAATTATCGTAGTGATATAATTCGTTATATCATAAGTGAAGTACGTGATGTTTTTGATGATGAGTCTAACAAGGGACGCGAAAAAGTGGAGGTGTCTGTTGATACAATATTCGTTGTTAAACGTTTTGTTGATAAAAGTATTTTGACGGATGATTGTATGATTTGTTTAGAAGAACTTGAGAAGAAGGGAGAGGTAATGTGCACACCTTGTTCACATGTGTTTCATGAAGATTGCATTGTTGAATGGTTAGAGAATGGAAATGCTTGCCCTATTTGTCGTCACGATTTCTTAAACAAAGATTTTAGTAGTTCGATTCATTGATTGATTACTGAATTTTAATTTTTTTAGTAAAGATTCGATTTCTCAGTTTGTAATCCTTCGATCCCTATTTTCTCTTCCCCAATCCCAATTTTTTATTTATATTTTTACTGAACCAAAATAATAATAAAATTCAAGAGTATTTTACTATAACAACACTATTCATATTTGTAATTTTTGTAAAAAAAAAAATGTATACGCAACTCACTTTATAATTTGGATACTAATTTATTAGATCTTTGAAAATTTGACTAATATACATACCATATGGTTAGGGTTGAATATTAGACAAAAACATTATTTTATTTTTATATTAGAAATCCAAAATATTACTTTTTAAAAACAAAAAAAAAATTTCACGGTCCATCTATATAATCCAAAAGAATCTTTATTTTAACTAATTTTTATTATATGATCCATCTCTCAAAGGGAAAAGGTATATATTTGCTTTACTTTTTATTTTATGTCATTATAATAATTTATTTTTGGGTATTTCTTGGAACATAATTAATTAACTCTTTCCTTAAATAACTCGAGTTCCTTAGTCGAATTAGCTTAGGATTTTTGCTTCACAACTCTTATAAACACATAAGATTGTTTGACACCACTTCCTAATTTCAACTATTTTTTTAATTCTTAATCAGAGGTTTCGAATTACAACATCCATTTTATATATCGTCAATCCTGCACCATTTACTCTCATATCGAGTGATAAATCGGAAAAAATATATATGAAGATTATTTTGAATCACAATCGTGCTTCCTCAGACGCTCATGTAGTATTTAGTCAAATAGAATTACCACAAGAAGAATTAAACATTAATAAAGATAGCAAAATTTCTTCTTCTTTACCACTTTTATCTATTCTATTTCACCTTGATATACATGAACTATATTGGTATAAAACTCCGACTCCCAATGAACCTAATCAGTACCAATATTATCGACATACTCGTGGTGATTCACTTCATCTTGAATATTCTCCTTCTATATACATGTCATACGACTTGTTCTACCATGCTTTGCGAGAAAATATGGAGGATTTAGGAGAGGAGTTTGAAGATAATTATCGTAGTGATATCATCCATGTTGTGATAGACAAAATATGTGGGATTGTTGTTGATGAGTCATCTAATCATGGACGTGAAAAAGTGGAGGTATTTGTTGGTATAATGTTCTTCATGAAACGTTTTGTTGATAAAAATATTTTGAACGATGATTGTGTGATTTGTTTTGAAGAGCTCGGGAAGGAGGGAAGTGTGATGTGTACACCTTGTTCACACGTGTTTCATGAGGATTGTATTGCAAAATGGTTAGCCAATGGCAATTCTTGCCCTATTTGTCGTCGTGATCTTCCAGATATTTAACTATTTTAGTTACTCGATTAATCAATTATCTGAACTCTCGATTTTCTCAAATCGAGACATATTGAGGAAAAATATAATCCATCTCCCAAAGGGAAAAGGTATTTGTTTTTACTTTTTATTTTATTTTGATATTTTATTATTGTATCTTTATTGAAACATAATTAACTAAACTTTTCCTGATTAAATTCATAGTTCCCAAGTCGAATCGGTTTATAATTTGCTTCTCAACTCTTATAAATACATAAAACACCGTTTGAGACTATTATTATTTCGTTCTTTTGAAATAACAATATCCGTTTATCATATGTCATCAACTCTGCACCGAGTGAAAAACCAAAGATATATAAATATGGAAACTATGTTCTATTACGGTCTTCCTTCCTCAGACGTGTGTGTAGTATTTAGTCAAATAAAAACACCAAAAGCAAAATTAAACATTAATAACGATAGCAATAATATTTCTTCTTCTTTACCACTTTTATCTATTCGATTTCACCTTCGTGCAATTGAATTATGTTGGTATAAACCACCCAATGGTGACCCTCAACAACTCCAATATTATCGCCCTATGTTTACCATATCACATCATATTGAATATAACCCTTCTATATACGTGCCATACGACTTGTTCTACAATGCCTTGCAAGAAAATATGAAGAATATAGGAAAGGAGTTTGAAGATAATTATCGTAGCGATATTATCCGTTATATTATAGGGGAAGTACGTGACGTTTTTGATGATGAATCTAACAAGGGAAGCGAAAAAGTGGAGGTGTCTGTTGATACAGTATTCACCGTTAAACGTTTTCTTGATAAAAGTATTTTGGATGATGATTGTGTGATTTGTTTTGAAAAACCTGGGAAAGAGAGAGAGGTGATGTGCACACCTTGTTCACATATGTTTCATGAAGATTGTATTGTAAAATGGCTAGAGCATGACACTTCTTGCCCTATTTGCCGCCAAGATATCTTAGATAGCTAGTTTTTTGTGTATCACTTTTTTTCTTCTTCTTCAAATCATTATAATAAAGGAGAGCTAACTTTTGCATATAGCTAACACGAAATTTATAGTTGTATGTCTATAGTAAAGTTTGTATAATTGCGCTTCATAGCAAACATAAATATGTATAACTCACTAGACATATACTAAGATACCAATTGTATAATTCACTATATATGTACAAAGAAACCAATTGTATAATTCGCTATACATATACAAAAGAAAGCAGTTGTACACAAATCAATTGCATAATTTGTGTATGTATAAAACGAGAAAGAGAGAAAGATAAAAGAAAATTGGACAGGGGAATATTTGTATTGTATAATTATAAGTGTATAGGACGAAAATAAATGTATTTGCAAGTGTATATACAATTTTCTCTCGCTTTATACAAACAGAAACGCAGTTTATATTTTTCGTTTCGGTTTGTATAAGCTATCGAGGCGAAGAGTGACGTGCGAAATTTGGGAGAGTGACTAACGAAATCTGAGAGAGGGGAACAAAAATATATTTATATATACAATTTTTTTCCCGCTTTATACAAACAAAAACGCATTTATACACTTGTGTTTGTATAAAAGTGAGATGAAACAAGCGAGAGGGAGAGCGAGAGTTTGAGGGAGAGAGTGACTGACAAAAAATTTGTTACAAGACAATTAAATCAAAGTGTGATTATATCATTTAATTTGATTTATTAGTTTGCCATTATATTTCCCAAATAAGAATTCGATTTTCATAGCAACCATATGTACCTGAATTTGAAGCAAAAATGTCACCATTCCTCTCCCTTATGTTAGTAACATTTCAAAAACCAAAATTTCAAGATAAAGTTTAGAGTTTGTCAAGCCTAAATTCAGACATTGTGTAATAGAACTAGTTTCAAAGTGAATAGATATGCAAAAACTTTAAAATATGAGAAGAATGAAGTGAAAAAATTAAAAGAAACAACATAAACTTACATTTGTTATCTATTGGTCAGTCACCACCCAAAATACAAAAATCTTAAACTAACCTTGAAATGGACATTAAATTTTTACAAAATAAACATTACAATTACAAAAACCAGCTCAAAAGCATGGTAGACCTTAGTGACAAGAATGAAGTGATAAATTTAATAGCCAGAAACAATAACCCTTACAACTTACAACCTATGTCAATGATGTACCCCTTAAGATCACAAGGGATTAAAAAAAAAAAAATTGGTCAAACAAATGCTTGGTCACTAATACCAAGGGAACAAAAGAATCACATAATTTACCATTGATTGGATATATTATCTAAATGTTATATTTCTTTGGTTGTCTCCATTGAGCTAAAGTTCTGGACAATGTACTAATAATAGCAACCTTAGGTATTGATCCTTGTTTTCCAAGCAAATCTTTTCCTGCCAAATCTGTAATTTTAGGAACCAGGTGTTTGTGTCTGTCGATCTGCAAAAGAAAAAAAGGGAGAGATGATGGTTCCCGTTGCTGTTATTCATGACGTGTTTACTTTTCTTCACTAGATAGTTCGGTATAATCATGAGATACTAGACCAAGGACAAGGAGAGTTTGGGGTGTTGTTATATGACTCAACATCCTACTTTACACTTGTAACGTGATTTTGGGGTTTACACTCGAATTTTTTTAATACATGTCAGTGCAAGTATGAAACCATCTGAAGTAATTTAAGCATCTAAAGTGTTTCGTTTCAACACAGTACAAAACATTTCTCTTTGCTTCATCTAGGTTTTCTTTGAAGTAATTAGTCTCAGTTCCGAATCCTAGAACAAGTAGATTTATATGAAAGATTATAATGTTGCTTTGAAAGCAGAAGGGTGACTTAAGAAGGGATACCTTGCATATCTTCCCGTCTTTCAAATGATATCGGATGCCAGACCAGTTGATGGACTGAGAAAGATGAGAACGCATAGCAGATAGTGGGTATAAAAAGTTGTCAACCAGCATTGCAATGAATACCTACTCAATTAAGACATCAAACGATTAAACATTAGTGACTTGTATTGTGATTAAAAAAAAACTAAAGCAAACAGGACCATACAGGATTTTCATACTGAAATGAAACGGAAAAAACTGTTTGGTTTACAGGCGAAGTCTGAATGAACTTACAAGACACCAGTTATAAGAAGCGAGTGACAGTTGAGGTGCCTCGGGAGACAACATATTGCACAAGTGAACTTCGATTCTTGTCAAGTTCCACATGGAAAGGAGTTCAATCACTGTGCATACAGCAAGGCATGCAACAAGTAACAACCCTGACAAAGTACAAAAAATATGTGCTTCTAAGAGGGAGACATATGCAACCAAAGAACCAAATAAACAGATTTTTTCTTGGAGAAGAGGAAAACATTAAACTAATAATAGGATAGACAGATTTTCAAGAACAACTATGAGCTACTTAACATTTCATGAAGCACCTCCCACAAACAAAGATTTAGTAATTCCAACTACTGGGAAAGTGGGAATAGCATACTCGTAAATAGTGCCGGCAAAATGAGCACATATTTTGGTGATCCGCCCATATTTTAACGGGTTGAGTGAGTGATTTTTCACATGGGTAAAATGTGAATTAGCCAAATGGGTTAAGCTTCTAATTTTTATTCACTAAAAACTCATGATGTCACTAAAAATAGTGTAACTTCTCTTCCTTTTTATTCTATAGACATAACTATTCTTCTGTATAATTAAAAATGAAGTCTTTGACCCTCCAAAAATATATAAGTCAAATGTACATTTCATTTGTTAATTATAATTATATTTTTATTTATTTAATTTTACATTGAATAATAATATTAGTGCAAAATAAGCAAATGGTGTATTAGTATTGACATTGCTTAACACTCATTAAGCATGTTTTAGTCTTAAAATGCAAATATTCATTTTTTATTTTGTTAAAAGAGGACCAAAGCTCCACTTTATTTCAAATGGACAGAACCCAATTCTAGAATGAAACAACAACCAGAAGAACGCAAGAGAACAAAATTTTAAAAAAAAACAACTAAATGAAGCATGTTCAACATTTTTCATCTAAAAAAAATTAAAATATTCATGAAAATATGAGTAAACTAATATTTTACCCAACCCATTCATCACCCAACAATTTTTACCCATATCAAATATGGGCGAATTGAATTATTACTCATTTTATGTTTACCCATCAACCCGCCCACATTTGACCCAACCCCACCCATTTGCCACCACTACTGGTAAATAACCAGTCGAATATCAGGATTCAAAATCATATCAGCATTATAGGACATGGAAAGGTTTCCATTATGTAATAGTTCTGGGAAAAGGAAAAAGATGTGACCGAAATGGCTACCACGACGCACTCTACTTCTACTTACACAAGAGAAATGTACTCACCATTACATGTCATGGCTGTACCCTCAAGAGAGTTTTCTTTAAGGTAATGTCTCAGTGCTGCTGCTACATGAATCCCCGCCATGATGTATGGAGATACAAAACCCCAAGACAGATAGCAGTGGGATGTAAATAAAGCCCGATTCATGATCCAGTTCACCTTTGTTGTATATGATTCGAGTACAAATGTTTGCTTCCTCAAATAATTCCAATATCTACACATAAACATGAGTATAAGGTGAGCCAACAGCAAACAGTTATCAGATGTATATCAATATTTCATAAAAGATTTTAATCTATTTTTCAGAAACCTAGGGAAGGTAAGATCAGTTGCAAGAGGATGTGGAAAGACTGCAACCGGTGGTGATGTAATAAGCCTCTTGTGTGCACCTAGAAGACGTAGCAAAAACCAACAAAGGATTAAGAAATAATAGTTTCCACCAAAAAGAAAGATTGTGCAAAGAATCATTCTCACAACTAGTCCCTAGAGCACCTAAAGCTAAAACCAACGAGTACCACAGCACCGCAGTGCCAGTGGATATACGAGGGTTATAAAATCAACAGAAGAAGTTATACCAAAACAATCACCGCAACAAAAAAAGCACATAACTATTTTGAGTTACATATGTCCTGAGAAATATATCACTACGTAAAAGTGAAAAAACAAAAGTTCAGAGGAGAAGACTAGATCATTTAACATATTTGCAGGTGAAGAGAAGCATAGCCAGGACAATTCTTAAAATGTCATAAGTTGCAGAATAAGAGAATAATTCAAAATTCTGTTTTCCATGAATTTCGACTATCACAACAGCATCGAGGAGGATACACACCAGCTACATTGCCACTCTTGTGCCGTAACATTTATTTAGGAATGAGAAACTGGAGGTAAACTTTACCTGCTATAGCTGCTAGAGTCATGTCATCTGAGTAGCCCCCATCTCGAAGCCCTGACACTACACAATGGCGGTCGGTTCTAAAATCGTTTGCATGCATCTGGAATTAAAAAGGTACAAAATAACTTGTAACCAGATGCTACATAAGTAAAATGTTCGTCAAATAGAGAACGTGGATGTACTCATGAAACAGGGAAAAAATTGTGATGGTAAAACTAACCATCATGCATCCTCCCCACAGAAAGAATGTTTTTCCACCAGTAGCAAATCCCATTGAACATGGCTGTAAATAAATGGCAATGAACCAACAAGGTAAAGACAGTCAGCAAAGCTACAACCAAGTTAAAAAGGAACCTTTATGAATCAAATCATCTGCACTAAAGACATGCAAAGACAACAGAGATGCATAATCCCACATCTTTTAGGAAGCTCATAAACAATCAGAGTTAGAGGAGAAAATTCAACTTGGCCAAGAAATATAATTTAGAAGCTAGAGTCCATGCCCATACAAGATATAAACACAAAAAAAGCCTCATTAAAACCAATTATAGATATAGTGTGCAGCTCACTATATCTGACTTCAATTTACATTAATATAACAAAGAGCGCAAAGCCGCAAACTACATAACGTCAAGCTATCATTCGAAAGATATCTGTGTCAACAATAAAGTCTTTACTACAGCTTTTACTTAAGATAAAAAAAATTATGGAAAAATAAAAACTCCAACCAACAAAAACAACAACAAAACCTCAATTCCAAGCAAGTTGGATCGGCAAGATCTAAAACTAAAAACAAATAGCTGAGTGACCAAAGCACTAATCTAACACCTTTGATAGACCATCTTACTCTAAAATCACTATCTACATTATAGAGAGATGAATTACCAAAAATAGAAGCAAAAGGACAAACTTTACAGGCAATAAATATAGAGATAAGGGCAAAAATGTCACCATACCATGTGGTATCCATAAATGCAGTAACTTCCCAAAGTTCCAGATGGTAAATCAAGAGGATATCCTGTTTGAATAAAGATCTGGCAAGCATAAAGACAAAATATTACATCTCTACCAAACAGATGAAATGAAGATTTTATTAGCGAGCTGGCATGTTGTGCCAGAGAAAAAGGTTGCTTCAGGATTTACATCTGGATTCTTCTCCATTTCAGTAGTAAGGGCCCCAATTGACCCAGGGTGCAACCTAACATCGTCGTCAAGGAATAAAACATACTTCGTATCTTTGTGCATTTGTTCCACCCCAACCTGCAAAGAATACCATCGTTTTAGGTAAGGAACACCAAAGAAGTACTAGTTCATAAAACAACTATCTTAAGCGACCACTCAAACATTAAATTTTGATTCACAAACACTTTCACATCAAATGGGTATATATAAGATTGAACAAGAACTGGCTGTGACTCTTGAAAGGGACAATGATTCGAATTGCCCCTCAACAAACAGCTGAAGAACCATAAATTGAATATTGGAAAGAAGAGCGAGAGAGCAAAAGAGAACAGAAACAGAGAGAAACAGGAAAGATCTCCTTGCAGCTAGATGACTTCTTTCTTTACCTATAGAAGTCTAGAGGTAGTTGAAACAAAAAGCCATTTACTAGCTTTATTGCCTTCCCTTTCATCAGTATCATCTCTTATAACTCATGCATCAATAAGTAAAGTACAACATTGAACTATGCTAACACAAATTGTTCCATCTTAGAAAGCAAAGAATGGAAATAAAAATGACTGTAACCTCCATTCCAAAAGAGGTAAGATTGGTTTGCCTAATCAATATAAAGAAAAATGGACAAAAAAAAACCTTCTCAAGATTTCCAACAGTAAACAGTAAATCAGATGCATACCAATTGATTGTGAATCTTCTGACTACAAGTTGTTGACAGACCAGCTACAATAACCTTAGCCTCAACAGCATCCTGCATGCAGAACATGAAACAATTGATGAGTGTAAGAATGCAATGCATACATGTAACATGAGCTTGACATAGACACACAGACAGGTAAAAATTATAACTGCATGATATAGGAAAATGTCATATCAAAGACATAATTAGGTAAATACTTCCATTTTTTCAAATAATAATGGTCGTCTTTTGATTTGGGCACAAGTGTGATGATCAGAATGGGGAAGAGATTGTTTCTTCTGGAGAGATGATCTGATAGGTGATAGGAAAATCTGGTTACTTTCCCACAAAAGCGAGAGAGGGGAAAGGAGAGAATACCTTGGAGGTTCTTCAAAATAATGACATTCCTAATGTAGCTGCTTATCATCCTAGGAAAAAACTAAATATCAATGGCTCCAGCCATCGACTAAATATTGATTTAAAGAGACCCCTGGTTAGAGTACCTCCTCTAATTCTTCTTCCATGCTCCTTCTCTTTCTTTCTTTCCTTTTTTTTCATTAGGATAGTTTGCTTATTTGCTCTTTTATATGCCATTTAAATTTTATCACAAGTCTTAAACTGTTTTTACAAATTTCTTTATTTGCAAACTTCAAATTGTTCTCGTGCCTCTGCTTTGTTGATTTCCAATTAACATGCGAGTGTTGAAGATAAATTCCAAAAAAGACAAAGTAGAAGAACAAAATGAGAGGTTCTTGGCAAGGAAAGATAATAATAAGAGAAGGGAAAGAAAGAATACAAAGATCGGTCCAATGATGAAAACATAACAAGGACATCAGCACAAAACCTATATTTCAGTTTCAAAGGCAATAACCAGTTCTCGTGAAATATTGTGATGAATATCACTGCTATGCAAAAACTTTCTCAAAGAATATTAGGCTTTTCAAATTAATATGATAGAAAACATCAAATTAGTGCTGAATATGCTATGAAATCAAAGGCAAACATCAATGATTAAACTAACAACTAATACCAACTCTCCAGTTTGGAGATATTCGTTTGCTCAACTTAGAAAACGAATATCATGAGAAGTGCGTAAGAAGCTATAAACAGAAACCAACTCTTCGAACACAAAAGAAGCCCTAATACCACACCTTAAAATCCGCTAATAAACACTTCACAGCATGATAAGCAGGATCAGCAGTACTTTCAACCACAAAAAGGAACTCCAAAGGACCACCATAAAGAGACGTGATCTGCACCATTCACAAAGGAACATAAGCAGACACAGCAGACTATAAATTATCTGAACTAAGTGAGAAAAAATGGAGCATGTAACTCAAGGTTTTCATCGTACATCCAAAATAACATAAATATAAATTAGATACCAAATGGAGAGCTAAAGACAGCATTTACCTTTGTTATTTATGCAGTATATTTTTTCATTATAAAAGGGCAAACATGCACATATACAAAAAAGTAGAGAACTTCACAAAAAGACTAAACGACACAAAAATATGTGACTAAGTTCATTATGTAGTAATGCGGGAAGCAACAAGGAAGAAATTAGGCAGCAAACTTGAGATTATTTTCAAGTTGAGAAGATGCCATAAAGAAACCGTAGAGTAAAGTCAAGTACACAGCTTAATTGAGAAATCAAAAAACGCTCCAAGGCAAAAGGTTTCTTATCGTTTACCTGACTTCTCCAGTTGTGTAGATTGTGCTCGCCAAACCCTTTTAAAGGCATTACAACTGTGACTCGAGGCAAATTGACCTGTTTTGAATGCTCAAGTTCATTAATGTCCAATGTAAGGAATGCAAAACTATTTCCACGTTTCATACTACTCTTCATCCGTCGGATCTCCCTGCCCCTGCAAAAAGAAACCAAAAGCTGCATGAAAATCACTAATCTTAGAATCCATTCGTTACCTAAGTTGATTATAAATTATCAGCAAAGATAATTGTCCACCATAAACTCTAAGATAGATTAAAAAGATCCCATACCTAACATAAGCAGCTAAAGCCCATCCAAGAGCCAGGATTAAGACGATTAAACATCCCTGGAGACACAAAGTCCCATAAAAACAACAGAAGAATAGATAAAGAAACAAGACAGGAAAGTAGAAAAGTGTGATGAGAATTTTCGTTTTCTAAATTTGTCAGTAACAAATTAAATAATTAAATAACACACACTAGTAGAACACAGAGCAGATTTATTCATGTTAAACACATCACAAAATATTGATTAGCGGACAATCAACAGCAACATACTCAGTGAAATCCACAAGTGGATCTAGGGAGGGCAGGGTATATGAAGACCATACCCCAGTCTCACGGAAGTGGAGAGGATGTTTCTGATAGACCCTTAGCTTCAACAAAAGCATTTCAAAGCAGTTTGAGAAAGGAAATACAGAAATGAAGAAGACATGGCAAACAAACGGAAAGTAGTACGAAGCATCAAGTAAAAAACTAACAGTAGTAAATTAATCCAATAACTAACACACAAGAAACATACGTGGTAACAGAAAATCGAAGATAAGAAACTAAGAAAATAATGATGTGTGCTTCAAACTACAACCAAGCCTATCCCACTGAAAAGCGAGATAGCGCTCAACTCAACTAATTTCTACCCTAACTCAGGACTTCCTTACCCTGATATCTACGGTCATGTCCACAGTAAACTGAAGATGCGGAATTTCATGTCTAATCACCTCCCCAAAACTTCTTCGCCCTAACTCTACCTTGCCTCACACCCATCATTATCAACTATTCACACCTCATCGATAGGGCATCTAGGCATCTTCACATACTCAGACCATCTTAGTCTCACCGCGCTCATCTTCTCCACCGCGGAGTTCATTTCCACCTTATCTTGAATATCTTTATTCCTAATTTCATCTCTCATAATATGCCCACACATTTACCTCAACATTCTTATTTCTGCAACTTTCATCTTTTGTACATTAGAATTCTTAACTGGGCAACACTCCATCCCATACAACATAGTTGGTCTAACTCATCTTCTCCACCGCGGAGTTCATTTCCACCTTATCTTGAATATCTTTATTCCTAATTTTATCTCCCATAATATGCCCACACATTTACCTCAACATTCTTATTTCTGCAACTTTCATCTTTTGTACATTAGAATTCTTAACTGGGCAACACTCCATCCCATACAACATAGTCGGTCTAACCACCAGTCCGTAAAACTTACCTTTAACTTTTGGTGACATATTCTTATAACACATGACAACGGAAGAGAGCCTCCATTTCACCCACCCCGCACCAATACGATGTGCGAAAACATAGTCAATCTCCTCATTTTCTTGGACTAAAGACCCAAGATACTTGAAACTTTAACTAGTAAATATTTTAAATTAGAAAAAACATTAACAGACAACTACTTTCATTTGTCTTCAAGCATATCAAACCTTTTTACTCCAATCCAACAACGAGATATAGAATGTGGGACATTTCCTTTTTTTAAGAGTCAACATGATGAAAAAATATGATCAAAGTTCACATAATTTGAATCTCGAGAAGCGAAAAGTGTTTAAATAAATTGGGAAGAAAGTAGTAAGCTTTCATGCACTTAATAGTATAAGCCAGCATGACTTGACAAATTAAAATCATCTCACGCTGCAATCTGCACCTTAATAATTTCCCTTTTTCCTTCATTAGATTTCATATTACAATAGTTGCCTTGTTCAGTAAGTTGTAGTAGGCATTCACTTTCTTTGTTTATTCATCTATCAGTCTTATCCTATTAAATCCAATATGAAAGGACATTGTAGCTACAAGCACAAATGAGCTACTTTTGTCAAATTATTTCTCTGTTCTATCACTAAGGCTAAGCCGTACAAAATGATTTTTGAAGAGCAACCTCTTGCAGTCATGCGTAGAAGGTCATACAAAGCCTTCTGTTATAGCTGTGGAGTCATTGAAAAGTGATGCGAGCTGATTAACTGCTTCGGAAAAAAACCTTTTCTACTTAAATGACAAACCTTATGAACATACAAGCCTAAGCTCTTGCCAAATAAGCTTCACCACCAACTATTGATTACTGAATAATTTGTAATGAAAGGTAAGTAATAAGATCGTCCGTATAAGAAATCCCAACCATTAAAAAAAACTTCCAAATTACACACTTCTCAATCCTAAAGACAAACATAATAAGCTAACAAAAAAGCAGAAGAAAAGAAACTTCCAAGCTGCAATTTACCGTGAATACAGACAACCACATACACAGTGTAATCCTATAATTGGAGTACGGGAATTTAACGTAAAAATGCAGCATCATACAATTAGCAAATTCAAAAAAAAAAAAATCAAACTTCAGCAACATATACGCAATGAAATTCTTCATCAAACAAATACATCCTAAGCTAAATTTAAGCAATTAACAACAAAAGATAAAATTGAGCCAAATTAAAGCCTAATACTTAGATCTGAACCGTGCCAAATCCAAAAAAAAAAATTTAAGCAACTTATTCCTCATTTTCCAAACAACAAAAACTTAAAAAACAACGAACATTCAAAAAAAAAACAATTCATACCTGGATCTGAATGAAAACTGCAATAGGACTACACAATGCTCTGCTAGCATTAAACAAATACTCATCAAATGTATCAACCGTCACCATTTTTTTCACTTTTTTTTTCCAATTTTTTTTGACGAAGATATATGTATGTATATCTCCAATCTCCCTGTCTGTTGCGAGGCGAGAGATAACTCAAATGTGCTAGGGCAATCAAAACAATGCCCTAGATCTGAGAGAGAGAAGAGAGAGAGAAATTCTGCAGAGTTATATTCAGTGTTTCTCTCAGATCAATCACCATGGAAGGAGAAGAAGAGAGAGAAACACTTAGAGAGAAGAAATGAATGGAGGAAAAAAAGGAAAAAACTTGTGAGAGACCGCGTAATTTTATATTTCGAAAGGGGGAAAATGGATTTTGGTGTAATTTAGAGAAAGAATATGCTTCACTTGTCTATTTTTTTTCTTATATATAAACTTATCGCCTCGATTTTTACTTGTTCATTTTAAACTTAACAAATCACATATTTTTGTTATAAAATACTCCATCTTGTTATTCGTCTCAATTTATTTAATATATTTTTATTTTCGCGATTCAAATAAAATTATCTTTTAGCAGTAATTTTCTTCTTTCTTTTTACGACAAGGAAATCTCGCAGCCGCTATCCTTTTGGTGTGCACAGGGTAAAACCCCGCTCCTATGTAATAGCTCGCAAATCACATAGGAAAGGTAATCCGCACTAGACAAGCATGATGCGACGAGATCGACCCAGAAGACAAACATCTTGCTTTCGCTGACACTTTTAATTGATAGTCCATATATATAAAATTTGTTTCGAAAAATTTAAATATTTTAATATCCAAATTTACGTATAATGGTGTTACAAAAATTAAAAAAATAGTGATTAATATGAGTGTTTACTAAAATATACATATTAATTAATATATTGTCTTAAGAGGAGATGTTTATTTGAATTTGATTTGATTTAGTTTTCTATTTAAGGAGAAATTGGTTTGGTCTTGATTTTGCTTTAAAAATAAAGAAATAACCAAATCAACAAATTGTAGACAATTTTTTAATTACTAAAAAAACTTAATAAAATATTACATATACATTATGTTGCACTTGGAAAATATGAAATTCGGATAAATTCAAATAAAAGATTAGTTAATTTTTTTTAATCTTAATGTCATTAACTCATTTTACTTTTAAGACGATAGAATTTTAAAGGACCATGAAATTTATTTATATTGAATATTTATATCAAATTTATATATATATTATATGTTTAAATTTTTTCTTATTTTACAACGAACAATTCATTATTTTATTGGTCCAACACCAAAAGAATTTAACGATCATTAGAGGAGAAGTGATTGCATCAAATGACGCACGTGGGTTGAGTCATTTACAATCCCAAGTGCACTATGAATTATGAATTAACTTACACATATACCAAATATAAAAAAATTATTTGTATATTATAGTTATAATTTGTTTAATTACATTTCTTAACAAAAATAAATATTTATATTTTTTATATTCACAAAAAGAAAGTAGTTGTATAATTCGATATACATATATAAAGAAAGCAGTTGTATAATTTGTTATACATGTATAAAAGAAAGCAGTTGTATAATTTATTATACATGGACAAAAGAAAATAGTTGTATAATTTGTTTCAGTATACATATACAAAAGATCAATCGGATAATAGTATATGTTTGTATAAAGCGAGAAAGACAAAAGAAAACCGAGCAGGAAAAAATTGTATTTGTATAATCAAAAGTGTATAGGACTAAAATATATACATTTGTATTTATAATTTGTATATACAATTTTCTCTCGCTTTATACAAACACAAATACATTTTCATATATTTGTATATGTATAAAAAACGAGAGAGGCGAGCGAGCGAGCAAAATTCCACCCGAAATAAAATGAAAATAACAATAATTTGCTATAGAGTGCAATTAAATTAAATTATATTTATAGCATTTAATTTAATTAATCATTTGCTATTGTATATCGTATTATATGAGTTTGAATAATTCTTAAAGTTGTATTACTTAAATACTTACCATAGAATCTTTATGAAAAATACAAGGGAAAGTATTTTCACTTATTTATTTATTTTTGGTTAAAGTATTTTCACTTTTTAGCCAGGAAGGAAAGTGGCACCGTTAGTGGCTATATTTGTAAAGGATATTTATTAACACGTGATAAGGTGTTTATTAGTGTCATTTTCAAATTAAATTATGATGATACACATTAAATGCAAAACAATATATAGTTCCGTTCTTATTTCGTTGTTATTATTTTAGATTATATAGTTTTGAGAAATTAGATAAGTTTATTATTATGTTTTTATTTAATATTTTATTGAATTTAAATTTTTAATAAATAAACACAAAAGCGTTTTTTCGATAAGTACATGTAAGATTAGTAACTTTCAACGATAAATCAAGGAGAATAGTTCATTTATTCATTGATTTTTTTTTATGAAATTACAAGTATTAAAGTATATTTATTTTTAATAAAAACAACATATAAATACGAATAAAGAGTATTTCTTTTTTATCTTATTCGATATTTGATATATTTATTGAAATTTAATTAAACTCAAATTAACATGTTACATAATCAACTTCTATAAATAGTGATCCTAACAAACAAAATATACGTAAAGATTCAAAACTCGAAACCACTCATACAAAAATAATATCACTAACCATTTCTCAAAATCCATATTAATATAATATTTTAATTTCATCTCATATGAAAGAGAAACACGTATCGAAATAATAATTTGGACCCATAATCCCTTTTATTCATTTTTTAATTTCTTCATTGATTTTCCCAGATTTGGTCTTGATTTAGTCAAGTACTAAAGGGTATCTTGAATAATTTAAAAACACAATTTCCAAATCTTAATTAAATAAACCTTTCTAAATCAAACTTATTAGTTATTAATTAGGAAAATTAACAATATCATTATCGTTATTAGCTTGCACGCATCAAATTAAAGCATAAATAATTCAAAACACACATTATGAAGTAGATACCAATACTAAATATTAGACGGTTGACATTCTTTCACTTTTAACTAAGCATTTCAAGTTTGACTTTAACGAGTGTAGTGCTTTTTAACGGTGGTAGAATTAGAAATTTCATTAAGAAATTTAACATATAAAAAAGTCAAAGAAAGTTCAACATATATTATATATTCATAAAGAATAATTTTAATCATATATAAAAACAATGTAATTTTTCGTCAAACGGGATTCAAAAAGCCCCTTAACCCTTACTAGCTACGCCCTACTTTTTGATACGAAGTGTTTTAACTCTCTTAAAAGACTAAAACATATTCAATGTCAATATAAATTAATCAATATAGTAAATTTCAAATATTCACGAGTTAAATAAGAGAAAAGAACGTGAATATGTTATCTCTATCTACCTAACAAAAACATATATCAAAAAATTCAACGTTTAATTAAAAATAAAGAAATTTTTACGATTCTATCGACCCCTTCGTGACCACACTAGTTGCGTGAAGAATATTTTGCCAATGATGCAAGCTGTATCCAAATGGCAATGATAAAAATGGAATATACGTTTAAATTCCTCCTCCTTTATTAAAAAAAACAAAAAAAAAATTTTTTGGACATGTTAGTATTATTATAAAGTTTTTAAAATTTATTTTATCAAATAAGCCAATATAACATTTCATTATTCATACAACTGGCAGAGCTGTACTTGTCAACTAGCAAACTAATTAATATAACAAAAAATCATATTATTGTCACCAAAATACTTTAGTATTAATCATTGTCATGTTGATGGGGGCAGGGATGACGATGAAGCGGGACAAAGTAGATTAAACTTTTTTATAGTTATGAAGTTAGAGTTGAAAATAATTTTAAATTTTTTGTCAAACTTCACGTCTATTAAATATTAATTTTTAAATAAAGTAAAATATGTTTGGAAAAAAATTAATAATTTTTATGATTAAATTGGTCCTATATAACTTAACGTACGTAACAAATTTTATGCATATTTTAGCGCTGACACAATGCAGTGGTGCAACCTGGCGCAGAGTAGTATCATTCCTTGTGGCAATAGCTATGTAGTTGACCATTTAACTAGTGGCCCATATGTCGAATGAGTCGGTTAGTTAAAAATTTTGAATTCGAGCTTTAAAATTGAAAAAAATTCAAATTTAATGGATAGTATCTAATACGAATTCTTCTAACGTTATTGAGATTCCATCTTTTTGTCATCAATGTTGGAGCTATCTTTCGGAGCTAGAATTTAGTCTAAGGGGTGTTAAAATATAAAAAAAGAAAATCGTATAGAAGCCAAAAACTATCAATATGTAATATAGATATACATAAAATATATTTTAATTCTAACTAAACAACGTAATTTTCCGACAAAGAAATCGTCACCCCTTCACTACTACGAGGCTCCACTACTGCTTTATAGAAGCCAAAAACTATCAATATGCAATAAATATGTATTTATTTATGTTTTTAACCCTCCCTAGGAGCTCCGACCTTTTTGTTCTCTGATAACTCAAACTCATAATCTTAGAATTGGAAGTGAGGAATCGACCAGGTTAATAGTGAAGGAGATACAATATACACATATATTATTTTATGTTAAAGAGTATATTAGATCAAACATTGAGCCAATTGAAAACCATATAATGAAAATATGCACTTCAAAATAATTAGCTAGAATAGAAACAAAGGAATTCCATTATTTTGTATCTAAGTTGATAGTATATATAAAAGGGAAAATGCACAAGCACCCCTTCAACCTATGCCCGAAATCCCAGAGACACACTTATACTATACTAAACTCTTATTACCCCTGAACTTACTTTATAAGTAATTTTCTACCCCTTTTTAGCCTACGTGGCACTAGTTTGAAAAAAAAAAAGTCAATCATCGTTGGGCCCACAAGATAGTGCCACGTAGGAGAAAAGGGGTAAAATATTATTAATAAAATAAATTCAGAGATGATAAGACCTTAGTATAGTATAAGTGTGTGTCTGAGATTTCGAACGTAGGTTGAGGAGTACTTGGGCAGTATCCTTATATAGAATAAATATTATTCAAGACGACGTGGCCATTGATACCATTCAAAAGGAAAAAACTTGTAGAGTCTCGGGCTTCCTGAAAAAATACTGACAAATTGTACAACATCCATCTCAAAGTCATAAGAAATAATATTAAGCCGAAAACCCAAATAAAATATGTGTGGAATGGTAGGATGAATGACCATGTAATCGATCATGTAAAATTTGCCCTCAACTTCAAAATCATTATCTGGGCATTGCAGAATACTTGTGCCTACATTTCTTTCATACTTTTTAATCCATGATGGATCTCGATTACGAATATCGCTAGCAAGGTACCACACAATAACGATTGCCTTGTATACAATATTCAACGCAAAATACAATCCACCATCTGATGATCCAAGATAACCACAACCTATCTCCGTATGCTGAGGCAATTTCATAGCCCAAAAAGACTTGTTGATACTATCGTAAACAGTTATCTGTGATGAATCGTCATACCAACAGAATACTCCATCGATGACACTAGCGGAGGGTGAGATCATTATGGTACAAGGACACAGTATCATAGGTACATCAAGAATAATCCTATTTGCAGTCCACACAAAAGTTTCAGAAGAGAAACTTTCAATGGTTACAACAAAGTGTAACTCAGGGGGAGTGTGAGGTATTGCATACCGAACTATAGTGAAGGAGATACTATCATCTTTTTTATCAGCTTTATCTACGTTACAAATAAATCCAATTAATGGTTGAATATTGTCATAGTCCTCCATGGAGATTTGAGTTTGCGGGAGTACCAAAAAGTGCCTTGTGGCGGGATGATAAACGTAGTAATGAATCTTTTTCACCCTGCAAAGAACAAAACCATTCGACGATGCAACAACATGTGCATCGCGATGAAAAAAATTGTGTAATGAATCATTAAAAGTTCCATCGATAAGTGAATGATCCAACAAGCAGAAGCGTAAGTCACAATTCTTAATAAATGAATGTTGACAAAAGAAACCAACTAGATGTGGTTTTTGGTTCCATCGTCTGCTACGGCAATCACTAATGTATTTTTCCCAAGTTTTGGATACACATTTAAACTTTAGCAGATACTTTGAAGGCAAATAATCCAATATTTTTATCATTATATCTTCACAAATCTCATACTTTCTCATCTTAGACACACCATTCATACTCACAAATTCGATACAGAATTTGAATAATTTTTTTTTTTTGTGTATTACTGTATAGATAGAAAACTAACTAGTAACATCCTATATTTATAGTACTAGAAACCAAATTAAACTAGGAACAGGAATAAACGTAACTAACAAATCCTAATTAAATTATATATGAGAAAGCACCATAAATAACAAATGCTAATTAAACCATAAATAACAAATTATCATCAAATTGTGATTCCTACTCAAACTTTAATTAAATTATTATTTCTAACCAGATGAATTTTTTATATTGACCAACTATGAGGTTTTGACCAAACTAAGCCATTATATAAAGTCATTCATCAAAATAATATGTTTTTCTAAAATTTTACAAAACTAGTATAAACGTATTCCACAGTAACGTTTTAGGATATATTTTATTTTTTAAAAGTTGATGGCGTCCTATTGATATACGTTACTCACAGTAACGTTTTACGAGTAAACTGTTACTTACAGTAACGTATATCAACCTAATGTTGTTAGTTTTTAAAAAATAAAATATACTCTAAAACGTTACCGTGAAATACGTTTATACTAGTTTTGTAAAATTTTAGAAAAATGTATTACTTTGGTAAATTGTTTTATATAATGGGGTTAAAAATTCGACCAACTATGACAATAACAATACATATTCTGGACGTCCCAATTTATAGGTCACAATTCAGATTTCGAAAGGGCAAAATTATTTTTGTTTGTGGCTTTTGTTCTTGAAAAAGAACAAATAGTGCGTAAGAGTAAGAAATAACAATTATAAAAAAAAGAAACCCGAGAATGAAAATCAAAGAGAGAATAAGGAAATTCTTACAAAATCACATACCAAAAATTCACCCTAGAAATTAAATATAAAGAAAGAGGAAATGTATAAAATCATAAATGTTGAACTTAAAAAATAAAAGAAAAAGAGAATGTAAATGGCATATCAATAATCTCAAATCAAGATACTCAAAAATGAGAAGAATTCAAATTCATAATCAACACATAAATAATAATAATTTATGTGATAGAATTCATTAATAATAATTGATTAAATTCACAGAGCTTAAATTCTAAATCTGTTTCTCGATCATTGTTAGCTCAATTGAGCGGGGGACGGGGGTGGGACAACGATAAAAATGACTAATATTATTTTACTAATGGGAGAATATAATATTTGCTGTAGCCTGCCTAAAGACAACAACATACGTTATCTTTCGTTGTTGAAATGTTTATTGTGGAGAAAATAGAAAGAAAGGTATCCTTTTTAACGTCTTTAATTAATTATTGGTGACATAATAATTTATTCTAAATATGATTTTGAATAAAAATTATATACTTTTTATTTTTATAATAAATGTAGTTAAGATTATATTTAAAAATATATTGTCACAAACTCAAACGCAGAAATCAAAGGGAAAAGAGAAGTGTAGTTCAGTTAATTCGAAGATGGAAAAAAATAAAATCAAAGAGGCAAAGAAAAGAGGCAAGAAGAGGAAAGGAAAAGACGTGTTAATCTAATATTAATTTTTAATTAAAATCCCTTAAAACGTGCTAGCGTACATTTTCAAAATGTGCTAACTACATTTAATGTAATTAATAACGTATCCCATTTTCCATTATTAGTTTGTCCGAAAGTTAATTAGGTATATTAATTATCATTGTTAGTTTATCCCTTTTTTTTATTAATTGTTAATAACAACTCTTTTAAATAAATTATAATTAATATTATATTTATTAATAAAATGCTATAGATTGAGATATTAACTGTTATACACTGAAATTCAGACTCTAATGCTATAACTTGATAATATTACTATATAAAATGTTATATATCTAATTTACTCAATTAAAATCACTGATTAAATTTGGGCCCATTACATATAGCCCATGTAAAATGTTCTTAAATTTGTCACCTGGGCCAGCCCACTTGTTGATCTGATCTTTTGGGTCCAAGATATATAGCCCAAGTAAAATGTTCTAAAATTAGCCCATATATCTAAATGTGCAAAAGTGGGTCGTAGCCTTTTTATTTTCTTGGTTTCCCACTCGGTGTTCAGAGCTCACATTAGAACCCAACTAAACTAAGATCGTGCATTGCATGAGTCATTCGGGGGTGAACGCTTCCAAAAGAATTTTCTCCATACTCTGGGCTCAAACCCGAGACCTAAGGTTAATGGTGGATCAGTCTCACCATTCCAGATGTCATTAGCACAAACTGATACACTTGTTATATATTTCTTTTTGTCTCAATTTATACGACACACTTCCTATTTTAGTCGATCTAAAAACGACACCACGACAACCACTATTACTAATTATTGCAGCTATACGTGCGAAACGTTTTCTAGCTAAAAATAAGTCAAGATCCAGCCTCTTTTACAAATTATATCAGTCAAAAGGTGCATTCAAACAAAATAAATTGATTAGTGGGCCTTATACATAAAGATTTAGATGGATGATTTGCAATTTTTGTCTTAATAATAAAGTAATTTTTTTGTCGAGTTTTGGATCATAATATCTCATAAGTTATGTCTCAAAAATATAAGTTTGATTATTAAGGAGAAAAACTAAAGACAATCTATTGAAATGGATAAATGAAATGAAAAAAAAAAAACTAGGTAAAAAAATTATTATTGTTTCTTAGCTTAGGCTTGATTTATTTAATTATGAACACAATATCTAAGTAAAGAGATATGTATAAACATAACTATATATATAAAATTAGAGTTAAACTTTTAGTCTAACAATTGATATTAAAGTCTCCGCTTTAACGAGAATAGTATGAAAATGGCAGAGTGATAATGTGACGCTTGAACTATTACCTTCACCGTGTCAATAAGAAGTTGATGCTAGTTTTCGACGATTATAAATACATGTGATCCAATCATATAAGTGATATATAATGAATCTTAAAAATTAATTCATGAATCGTAATAGTTAATCATGTGGAACTTAATTCAAGAAGAGATCATGTGAATCATGGTGATAGGTTAATTGAATCATGTGAAAATTAGTTCGAGGAGGAGATAATTGGATTAATAATACATGAGTATTTGCTTTGCTTAAAAAGAAATATAATGATGTAGGCAAAAAAAATTAAAGTGACGTATGATATACTTTCTCCGTCCGCTATTGTTTGTCATGGTTTCTATTTTTAGTGTCAAACTATAGAAACTTTGATTAATATTTTAATATGTATTTTTTCATCATATTAATATACAAAAAATTGCAATTTATAGTACTTTTCATATAGTTTTAGAATATCTATTTTTTTGTTTAAAATATCGAATTAATGTGATTTAATTTAACTTTAAAAATTAGTCAAATTGACTTTTAAAAATGCAACATAACAAACAATACCTAACGGAGAAAGTATATAATAATTAATTAGTCAAAGTTTGAACATTGAATTGGTAAATGTGACAAAAAGGTTTTGTTTCTTTTTCCCCTTTAGAAAAAGTAGTGAAGGATTTTTCGTATTGATTTATTAAGATGTTGATGGATGAAATAAGTTCGTGTATAGGTTCATTTTTAATCAGAGGTTTTGGAGTTTGAATTTTAGGTATTGAATCGTTTTTATTATAGTATATTTATAACAGATTTGTGATGAATATGTATGGATAGAGTATCGATTTATCTTTTGGTTCTTTTTTTTCTAAATATTTTATGTGATTCGAGAGTCGTTAGTAACATATATCTTGAATATATAATGATATGGACCTCCTTATAATATATTTGATGGACAACAATATAATATCGGGCAACACTTTGCTTTGTGAAAAATAATATTTGATGTCTTAATCTCGGTATGAATATTCAATGTTTTGTGATCGACAATATGTTCTGATCTCTTTATGAATATTCAAATTTTATGGAATATGTGAAACATATCTTCAAAACAATGAATGTCCGAATTAAGATAGATCTAAGGTGGAATAATTAAACCTCAATTGTCGAATTTAGAATTTGAAGTATATGGTTGAGCTCGTTTGGTAAAGGCTCATGCATATACGAAACATTTTACCTCCTAATGTAAACTTTTTAATTCAAATTCGAATTTAATAACAATAAACATCTAACACCAAATAAGAAACAAAACAAAACATTAAATGTTGCAAAATAATTACCATGGTTTTAGGTGATTTAAATTTAAAAGTTTTAAGTTACTATAACTAATTAAAATTTCAAGTTCATTTATATCTTAGCTACAATAATATTCAGTACGTGAACGCAAAATGTTTGACTTTAGTGATGGAACACGTTTATACAATACATATACTTATGCCTTATTATATATATAGAAAATATAAATATATCCAACAAGTTGGCATAGGGTTTGTAATCACATTTATAAATTACGGATTCACGTAAATTTAATATAATTGTAATATATATACAATACTGTTCTTTTTGAGTTAAATTTATAATATTTTTTGTAAAACGATCAATATATTATGTAATATGTATAAATTATTGTTTTTTTCGCGAGTTTCTTACCTTAACTATCAATTGTTCTTTTTTTCTACTCGAATTATCATCATATTATGTTCTCGTACATGAACTTTAAGCATCTACGTACTAAGAGCCTGTTTGGCTCAGCTTAAAAGCTGGTCAAACTGACTTAAAAGCTGGTTTTTGACTTATTTAGCTGTTTGGCAATACTCAAAATAACTTATTTTAAGTTAAAAAAAACTTATTTTAAGCCAAAAATTAAAAGCTGGGGTAGGGGTGCTTTTTCTTTTTTAGCTTATAAGCTGTTTTAAGTTGACCACATTTTTATCTTTTTGCCCTTAATATTTTTATACAATATCCAAATTATCCACATAACTCTAACATCTCTTTCTTTCATTTTTCCCTTTTCACGTTTGGCATAGCAACTTCAGCACTTTTATCCAAACACATAACTGCTTATTTTAAAAATAAGTTTCAGCACTTTCAAAAGTACTTTTTTAAAGCTGCTTTAATTAAGCCCATCCAAACGGGCCCTAAAACACACTTCGAAGCTTACTAGACCAACTATAACCAATTATTTTCTTCTCCTATTAAAATTATTATAGCCTAATACTCAAGTATATGTATTTTAATACATAGATGGTGATAATTTCAATAGGAAAATAAAACGATTGATAGTTAAAAATAAAACTTACGAACTACTGATAAAATAATTATTTTAATCGTGTTTTTGATTCTTATCTCTATAACTTATCATAAAACTGACTTCTTTTCTTTTTTTACTTTTTAGGTAAGACGTTGTTCCACATAATCCAATAATATTTATTTAAACTTTATAACATATAATTATAAATTTTAAATTATTACAAAAAAGTATAAATTTTAAATTTTAAATCCGTCTGGTCCCGATCTTTTATGAGTATTCAACAACCTTGACTTCAATCAATAAAATGAAAAACAACAACAAAATCAAGGGTGTGAAATTAAAGTGGGTATCACTATCTTAAAGGAAACTTCCTTTTAACAACAATTTATTAACCAATCAAAAATTTTACATTTGGAATATATATTTCAAATTAGTAATTTTATAATTTTATTTCCTATCTTATTTAACAGAAAAAAATCATGTTTTCTTTTTATTCGTTGATAATATAAAAACTTATGATTAATTACACTAAAATATATATATTTATCCTCTAATATGTATTAAATGAAAAGTTTATGCATTTGTTTTTATGAAGTTGAAAAAAGATTGAACTTTTTTATTTATGCTTTTAATGATAAAAAAATATTGAGACTCATAAATAAGAAAAGTATACAAATTATTTAATAATGAAATAAACATCATAATGAGATAGTATACATAGGTGGATGGATAAACTTAGAACTTTTTTTAAAAAGATTATAATATTATTACTTTGACTATGCATTTTTTTATTATGAAAATTTTGTAAATTACATTTAAAATATATCAATTAAGTTTGAAAAGAAATTAAGAAATCAACCATAGAATATTCTTTACAATTAAATAAGTTGACTTTCTTCCAATTAACTTTATCATTGTTCTTTGGGGCAAAAGGTAGCAAAGTAGTAACACTCAAAATAAAATAGATAAATTAATAAACATCATAAAATAAATAATAATAATAAAATGTATATTATACTAAAAAGATTTGTACCAGACCTCCTGTTTTTAGTCATCCACTAAGCTTAATAAAACTTATCTGGAAAAATTAATTATTATTTTTATTTTCACTCGATGTTTAATAACTGTTTAATTTATATGTTATAGTATATTACTTGATATTCAATATTTGTATTAATGTTTAACTAATTTAATATTTATGTATTACATGTAGAACTTATATTTGGAGATAGTGTTTTCAACTGATTTTTTTTCTTTTAATTTTAGACATTCAAATTAAAATCTCCGATTAAAAAATGAAAATATTTTAAACCATCCACCATAATTTTTATTGATATTGAAAATTGATTTGCCACTAAGATCCAAAAATTCTCTAATGGTTTTTTATTGTGGAAGACAAAAAAGCAACATCAAAGAGGAAAATATCACCATATTCCATTATTAATGGCACTCAATATGTGGTTAAAAAATTTTATGCACTCAAAAGAATATAAAGAAAAAATAGAAATTGTAAATGTATTAAATAAATATTCCAGGCTATAGAATTTAGAAAATTATTCGTGTAATTAATGTTATTAAATATTTTTATTAAAATTTATAAGGGTGACTGAATTGGTGCAACAAGTGATATCTCATTAAAGAGATCAAAGCCTATCAACGTTTTTTCAATCGATTGAGTTCCTTGGACTGGACTTACTAAGTATAATTTATATTTTTGATACGATCTACAAATTATTGCACATGAACGAATTTATCTGGTATCCGAAAGGTAATAGAAGATTTCCATGAAAGTTCCATAATAAATAAATAAATAAAATATTAAAGAGTGTATAAAAATCTTAAAATACTAATAAAATGACTAGGAGACAAACAAACTCATTTAGTAAATTCCAACAATAATAAGTCATCCACTAAAAGTTTTAACAAAATTTAAGAGATCCTTTTATTGAAAATTTATATGCCACTAATTATAGCAAAATCAAATATTTCTTTAGTGGTTTTACTTGGTGGAAGATAAAATTAGCACTAATTGAGAAAGAACAAATCATTATCTATACAATGGTTGTTGATAGTCATCTTGCTAATTTACATAGGGAAGAAAATGGAAGAATTTCATCGGTGACAGAATCAAAATTTAAAATTTTATTAAATTTTTAGTTTATTTAATTTGTCGAAATAAATATTTATATATGTTCAATATTGAACTTTTTATTCGAATATAATTTTTTTTAAATATTTAATAAATTATCTGAATTCATGCCCTCGATTTTAACCAAGGAAATAAATGATCCTAACTATTCTATCTTTGATTTATTAACACAACTTAATTGAGAAAAGTATTTAAACTTTGAATTTAAACACTTTGCCAGTTTAAGACGCAATTATCTGGCTTTTCTTCTCGAAGAAAAACAAAAATAAATAAATAAAGCTTTTATTAAGTTATATATTTCAAAATTTTGTCGGACTTCAAGTAACTCATCGATATGGATGAAAAACTATAAGTATAGTAAAACAACATACGATAATTATACTGTTTATACGAATGATAAAATAAGACATACGTTTATGCTAAAACACTTACAATCATGCTAGAATACATAAATTTATTGAAATTTAAATCGATAAATACCTTTTAAAGCGCGAATAATACCTTCAAATGATCCACAAGCTAGACTGAAGTTCAAGTCCAATTATACATAAAATTTAAAATACTAAAAATATTAAAAATAAAAAATCAATCTACTCAAAGAATAAATTGTGCAATTATTAGAAAGAAATCATTTGACAAGTCATTTAGAGTTACACTAGTTAAATCATGATTACATAACTAACCATAGTGTGCCACTGTCATTTCAATGGGGGTAGGGCCCTATACTTTGTGACTTATTTCGATCCGTTCAATTTTGATTTATCGATATATTTAATTCACTATTAAATAAGGAGATGATACAAAGGTAAAATTTTAATCTCATGTAAAATCTTTATAGTATACTTTTCTACGACACAAATTCAAATCAATCAGACGAATGAACTTTAAACACCAAATAAACGAAATTCAATCACTCATCATGTGCCACAAACTTAATTTCAATGGGGTTGAGGCCCTACCTTACATCTTTCCGTTTAACTTATTCTATCCATTCAATTTCAATTCAATCCGCCAATTAACACATTCAATCAACTATTACTAAAAGGCACGTTGAAATGTTAAAAAAATAATACTTCATTTTAACTAAAAGTCTTATGTAAAACCTTCATAGTATACTTTACTATAACACCAAACCCAAATTAATCAAATCACGTAAAATCTTTCAGGGTCCTTTGGTTGAAAACAAGTTATCCCAAGATTGATTAATTCGGAATAAGCTATTTAAATACAAGTTATTCGACCATCACTGTGGCATAAACGATGGAATAAACAATCTCAAGACTGCCTAATATCTCCAGCCAAACAAACGATAAAATAATCTTGAAATTATTATACATTATATCTCACACACCTCACAGTCTCACACCGAACAATTCTCATAATATACTTTTGTGTAACACAAATTTAAATTAATCAGATCAGTAAATCCCGAACACCGAATACTAAGGAGTTTCTAAGATAGAAGAAAAAGTTGAGTCAACCAACTAATAAAGAACTAGAAGAATAAAAGAACAACAAAAAAAGTCTATAAAAACCAAAGTTGACTGGTATGAGTTTTCACATTTAATCTCACCATACCACAATTATACCTTCATCTTCTCAATTTTTTTTTTTTTTAAACTCAGCCAAATGTTCATAGAAACTTAGAAAAAAAACACAAAAAAAATGTCCAAAATAATTTTTTCAATTTTCATTTTTCTGTTTTTCATCATTTCTCATGGAAAATCCCAACAAACACCAAATCAAGAAAAGGCTATTTTACTTCAACTAAAACAATACTGGTTTACTTCACCAAATGTCACAAAATGGATTTCATCATCAAATCATTGTTCTTGGGAAGGAATCATTTGTACCAAAAATTCAGTTTCTGGGATTCAAATCCCTTTTGGAAATATCTCAAAACCAATCCCAAATTTCATTTGTGATCTTAAAAATCTCACCTTTCTTGATTTTAACCATAATTTCATCCCTGGAAACTTCCCTCATATCTACAATTGTTCAAATCTTGAATTTTTAGACCTTTCTTTTAACTACATGGATGGTAATCTCCCTGATGAGATTAACCGTCTTTCGAGTAATCTAAAGTACCTAAATATAACAGCCAACAACTTCAATGGTGATATACCTAATGGAATCGGTGGTTTGAGTCAGCTCAAATTACTTGAGCTGGCTGGGAATTTGTTCGATGGTTCATTTCCTGAAGAGATAGGTGAATTGTTGAATCTTGAAGTACTTGTGATGAGCTTGAATCCTTTTGCTCCACAAGCTATACCTTCAAGATTCACAAAGTTGAAAAAATTGAAAAATTTTTGGATGACAGAAGCAAATTTGATTGGAAATATCCCTGAAAATATTGGTAATATGACAAGTCTTGAATATTTGGATTTGTCGAAAAATGGATTGAGTGGTAGTATCCCTGATGGTCTGTTTCAGCTGAAGAATTTGAGTATTGTGTATTTGTATACTAACAAACTGTCAGGGGAAATACCGCAGTTAGTTTCATCAAGGAGTTTAAATGTTGTTGATTTGTGTAACAACAGTTTGACAGGAAGAATACCAGAAGATTTCGGAAAATTGACGAAAATGACTGGATTGTCTTTGTTTTACAATCAGTTATCAGGTGAAATACCATTGAGTATAGGGAAGTTATCATCATTGGTATCTGTTAAGTTGTTTGGTAACAAGTTATCAGGTGAAATTCCACCTGATTTTGGTCGATTTTCGAAACTTTTCGACTTCCAAGTTTCAGAAAATCAACTTGTTGGAAAGATACCTGAGGGTATTTGCAATAACAAGGCTTTAGCTAGGATGGTTGTTTATGGTAACAATCTTACAGGTGAACTGCCAAGTTCACTTGGAAGTTGTGACAGTCTGAGGTATCTTCGAGTCGAAAAGAATCGACTTTCTGGTGAGGTTCCTGATGGATTATGGACAGGAAACAATATGTCAATGCTTTTGATGAATGATAACTTGTTTACTGGTCAGCTTCCACATAGAGTGGCATCAAATTTGTCACAAATTGATATCAGCAATAACAAGTTTTCGGGCGAAATACCAGCTGGTATGGGTACTTGGCACAATCTAAGTGAGTTTAAGGCTAGTAATAATCTCTTAAGTGGTCAAATCCCTCAAGAACTGACACTTCTTCCAGGGATAACTAAACTTTTTCTTGATGGTAATCTACTATCTGGAAATTTTCCATCGAATATATCGTCGTGGAAGACTCTCGTCACATTAAACAGCAGAAAAAATCAGCTTTCAGGTCCTATACCTTCTGCACTTGGCCTTTTACCTAATCTCATTGATTTAGACTTGTCAAGTAACCAATTTTCAGGTGTTATACCAACTGAATTAGGTAACTTGAGGTTAACTTCACTTAACCTGTCATCCAATCGTCTCTCGGGTGAAATCCCGTCTCAGTTGGAAAATGCAGCTTTTGGTAAGAGCTTCTCGGATAATCCCGGTCTTTGTGCAAGTAATCCATCAGTAGAAGTCGCGTCATGCAAGAGGGAAACTAAGTCGGATAAGTTTCCTGTTGGACTTGTTGCTGCTCTTGCTAGTGTAGCAGCAGTTACTTTCCTTGTGGCAGTTCTGTATGGTCTGTTTGTGTTGAGAAGTCATAGAAAAAGAAAACAAGAATCAGTTTCGACATGGAAACAAACATCATTTCACAAATTAGACTTCACAGAATCAGACATTGTATCCAATCTGACCGAAAACAACATAATTGGAAGTGGAGGATCAGGACAAGTGTACCTCGTGCCTTTAAGCCGATCAGGTGACTATGTTGCTGTCAAGAGGATATGGAGAAACCAAAGGTTGGATCACAAGCATGAGAAACAGTTTCTTGCTGAAGTTCAGATATTAGGCACGATTCGACACTCCAACATAGTGAAACTCCTCTGCTGCATCTTCAGCGAAGAGTCGAAACTTCTTGTCTACGAATACATGGAGAACAGGAGCTTGGATATATGGCTTCACTCAAAGAATAGGATGAACAATGCCTCAAGATCAACTCCACATCTGGTCTTGGAATGGCCTAGGAGGCTGCAAATCGCGATAGGAGCTGCCCGTGGTCTTTGCTACATGCACCACGACTGCTCACCACCTATTATTCATCGCGATGTGAAGTCAAGCAACATCCTATTGGATTCTCAATTCAATGCAAAAATTGCAGATTTTGGCCTTGCCAGGATGTTACTCAAGCCTGGAGACAACACAGTGACAGCAGTAGCTGGCTCTTTCGGATACATTGCACCAGGTATAAAACCATCAACTTATCCAAAACATCATTATAAAGTTACATATCAAAGGACCGTTTGGTTCACATACTAGTTATGCATGAATTATAACACAGGGATGTTTATTTCAGTAAATAGTAATGTGGATATTATTACGCGAGTGTTCATTCTTAGTACACTAATTCTCACATAACTAATATATTCATGATGGTATTTCAGAGTATGCGCGAAAAACTAGAGTGACAGAGAAAATTGATGTGTATAGTTTTGGAGTCATACTTTTGGAACTGGTGACTGGAAAAGAAGCCAATCTTGGAGATGAAGATTCATGTCTTGCAGACTGGGCATGGCGTCACCTTCAAAAAGGGAAACCGATGGCTGATGCATTAGATGAAGACATCAAAGAAACGCGATACTTGGAAGAAATCTTCGTTGTGTTTAAGCTTGGAATCTTTTGCACCAGCACATTTCCTTCATCAAGGCCAACAATGAAGGAAGTTCTGCAAATCTTGATCCAATGCAACAACAGTTCACCTACATCTGGAGAAAAGAAAAATGAAACTGAGCAGGATGTTTTGCCACTCCTCAAGAACTCAAGGAGTGAGAGGATTGAAGAAAATGATGATGTTGGTTTAACATCACTTATTTGAAGGAGAGCCTTGACGTAACTAGTAAAGTTGTTGTGGAAATAGTCTCTTGTTACGTACAATAGATTCTTGTGATCCGGTCCTTCTCAGGACCTTGCACATAGTGAAACTTTGTGCACCAGGCTGCCTTTTTTTTTTTTAACAATATGATTAGAGTATGAAGTAGCAACGAATAAGAGCAATATATAATGTATCAGGTAGTGAAAACTAGCATTGTACATACACTGTATTGGATCCATAGTGTTGTTTTGCTTTTCCAATGTTTTCTTTACTCATAAAATAACTGTCAAAAAGGTACACTAAAACCATAAACTATTGAATGGAGGAGAGATTTCCTAAAAGATCCAGAAAAATAGAAACAAGCTTGAACTACCTCAGTACTATAACTTTTGGCAACCATAGAACAACAACAACATATCCGATGTAATCCCACAAACCCCAAACTTTTGGCAACGGTACAACAACATATCTGATGTAATCTCACAAGTGGGCTCTAGGGAGGGTATAGAGTAAGAAAATCCTACCCCTACCTTAAAGAGATAGAGAGGTTGTTTCCGATAGTAACTTTTTGGCAACAATAAATCTTGTAAAGATTACACAAAAATGTGGCAACTAGAAGAACTTTATTTGTATCCTAACTTTATTTCTGGCTAGTGAGGGAAAATTTTTAGTTAAACACTTGGTTCTTAGAGGCACCAGGAGTGAAAAGGTCAGCATATTGGTGTTTAGCTGAAGAGAGATGTGCTCATTTTGGTATATTGAACTATGGCTCACTTCAAAGCTAACTCTTGCATGACACAGTGCAAAAGGAAGCAAGAAATATTTCAATCGTCTCGGAGAAGAAAGTAAGAAGTGGGTTCCCTTTAGCAAGAAGAGGGGCGATTGTAAACGTAGAGAACTCTTGACCAGGCACTTTTGGTTGTGTCACTCTGACCATGATCAAGATTCCTCGAGATCTGTGTATTGGGAATGTGAGGCAGCCAAAAGTGCAGCTCCAACGCCTGAACCATCATTAGAAAGCTCAATGATTGTGCTATCTGCAGCATCTCCCAGTAACTCTTTCATAGTTTCCTTCAAGCAATTTCTGAACTTGGTGTAATGCTCAAACAATGCACCGTCCACAGCTATGACAGACCTCTGCTTCTCTCCGTCTTTAAAAGTGTCTCTTCCCAATTTCTTGAGGATGCCCACGATTCCTGCTGCAGAAAGACGAGCTCCACGAGAGGTGATAATATCGCACAGCTCCACAACTATTTTCCTCATTTTCAAGGTAGAATTAGGTACCTGTGAAAAAAATATAGATATAGCAAATAGGATGAGAAAGATGATCTCCACCTAATTAAGCCTAGCCAACTTAATGATGTTCAACCAGGAGTTAGGTTTATGGGTTCCGGATAAGTTATTTACACATATTAAGTGGGGGTTCTATTTCAAATACGAGGTCTCGACCAAAGCTACTGGTTTTTGCCGAACTCGTTAGCAAAAGCATAGCTCTGCCCTTGATGCTCCATGGTATATATCATATAAAGGACAAAAGAGATGAGAACTTCAAAGAATAGTGATGTTTCACTTAAGTTGTAGATCTTAATACCTCTAAGATATCCTTCAGCTTATTTCCAACAACCTTGAGATCAGCAGACTCGTCGTGATGCATAGCAGACATGTCCGGAGTCCTGCATGTGTGGGAGTAAATAACCTCTTTTACAGTATTTGACAATTCAAAGCTTACATATGTTTAATAAATGTACACGAATCTAGTCCAACGAGAAGCATAACATACGGTGTAAGAGATTAGTGCAACTACATAAATCTTAAGTTGCACTAATTGCATGGAGAAGAATAAGGTTAAAATTGATGAATGCAAAATAGGATGCCAAAAGATAAAACTACTGTCATAATAGATGTGTTGGTCAAAGCAATACCCTACCTCAATACGAAAGGAACTTTCAGTTTGGATGGGACATAATCACCGAATAATGAAGCTTCTTCAGCCATTCTACACAATACTCTACGCAAAATTTCTCCAAGATACATCCCGGAAATAATCTTTTCATAAATCTGTGCAGTTTCCGAAAGTTCAACATCAGATGTAAGATAGAAAATGTAGAAAGGAAGGGGATTGTCTTAGTTACCTGCTCACCGGGGTTTAAACTCTCAATATCAAGATTTTGGTCATATTCTGTTACTGGAAGATGTGATGAGCGGAAATTACCCCATTCCATGTTGATAACCTTTAGAGACCAGTCAAAATTACGTTTAAGTTAACAAATGTGTATGAATCTACCAAGGAAAATACTTTTAGGAAATGAATTAGGCACATATCAAGTCATGAAGGTGTTATGAAATGTCATAAGCATCTACCATTTCTCCGGATTTAGGCAACAGACCATGCCATTTGGGAATCGCATGAGCCCGTTCAACATATGCTGCATTGGTTCCGGTACCCAAAATTACTGCAGCAATGACATCAGGATTATTGTACCGACCTCCCGCTAACGTTCCAACAGTATCATTTACCTAAACAGCCAAGTCAACTAAATAATTCAGGCTCAGGAAGAAATATCACACATACAAAAACCTAATACATGAACATCACCAGCTTACTTATAATTTATCGAATTTGATTCGGAAAAGAACTTACTAAAGCAGCCACACGCACGTCAAGGCCGGCCCTTTCCATTGCTTTTGCTAATTCTCCAACCACATCTTGCCCAACCTATGTTAGATTCCATGAGGAGTAGTTCAGAATTGAAATACAATAAAGTGTTGGAAAAGGAACTCCTTTTAACGTACTTTGAATCAAATCAGTTAAAATGCAATGAAACAATGATCAACTTTGCATGTATAAAGATGTATGTATTAAATCCTCATCAATGCCAACCTATGTTATGCCATGAGGAGTAGTTCATCATTGAAATACAACATAACGTTAGAAAAGGAAATTCTATAACGTATTTACAATCAACTCGGTGAAAAAGCAATGAAATGTACGTTGTCAGAATCGCCAGTAGTATCGCCGCACCTGTGTTAGATCCTTCAAAATGTACTGCTTTTGAAGGATCGTACATGCACCTGGCGACATCTTTGAAGAGTACGAGCAAAATAGATGGAAAAAATTATCAACTTTGCATGCATGCAAAGTTGTATGCATTAAATCATCATCAATGCAAAACCGTACACTGAAATGAATTGACTAAATCTAAGGTTGAGCGTTGGCATGATCAATCGGAAGTGAAAATCAGAAACTCTGTATGACTAACCACGTCTTCTATGGAGAAGCCCTTTGTCCATTTTATAAGAGTTCCTGATGCAATTGACAATTGTTTCACAGGGAAAGAGAAGGTAAAGCCTAACTCCCTTTGTCTACCAGGTGGAAGATGAAAATCATCACCTTCTGTAGCTACAAATTCTGCAAGTGCCGTGGCAATAAAATCAAATAACACCTGCAGTTAACAGTTTAATAATGTGAGTACAACCTTGAATGGATTATAAAAGTTGCATTGCATGGCTGATACAGCTTAAGATTTACTTCAGATGATGATCCAGCCATCACATTCTGTGGAATTGAAACTTCTTTAACTTCATGTTTAACTATACGCTTTTCTTTCCCACCCAACTGTACACGCATCACTCGAAAGTTTGTGCCGCCTAGATCCAATGCATAAAACAGACCTTTTTCATCCCTAAGATGAAGGAATAAAAGTAATACCAGTCGTTAAACTGAAGTAAATATACAAGACATATATGGAAAACATACCCCACCCCTAATGCACTACAGAGGCCTATTGGCAGCATCTTTTGAAAATTTGTCGATACATGTGAATGTATACACCCAATTTTAGTAAGTTTATCACAAGAACTTGGAAATGTTACCAAGTCCCTACCTCCGCCAAACTCAATTCATAAGCACATACACACACACAAAAAAAAACTCATCCAGAGGGGAAGTTATTAACTAATAAGCATCTTGAGCTTGCTGCTACCTTTAGACGAGCTAATTTATCTCCAGAATCAATGAATCATTTGGTAAGACATAAACAGTCTGATATAACTCCAGCCCCGAAGCTAAAATAAAAGGACAAAACCTCCAAGATCACAGCTCTATTGAAAAATGAGAAATTCTTGGCACCCTTGCAAAAATCAGTTTGTGCACATATACACACACAAATCCTCATCCAATGTGGAGGCTATCAACTTAGCTAATAAGCATCTTGAGTTTGCCAATGAATCATTAGTAAAAACACAATCCGATATAACTCTCCACCCCAGAGGCTAAAATCGAGAGACAACACAACCAAGATCACGGCTTTATTGAAAAAAGAGACAAATTCTTGACACCTAAATGAGCAAAAACCAGTTTATACACACAAAAATACTCGACCAGTCGGATGGTTATCCACTTATGTAATAACCATCTTGAGTATGTCGATGAATCAATTGTAAAAACACAAAAAAGAACTGACATAACTCCAACCCAGAAGCTAAAATAAAGAGACCACACCTCCAACCGAGGTGGAGCTAGAATTTGATGTTTATAGGTTCTGATATCTAATATGTAGCTCCACCCCCGCCTCCAAGATTACAACTTCACTAAAAAGAGACAAATTCTTGAACAGCCAAATAAGCAAAAGACAGTATATGCTTATTCTTAAACAGCCAAATAAGCAAAAAACAGTTTATCCACATTCTTAAACACCCAAATAAGCATAAAAACAGTTTATCCACATTCTCAAACACACATATAAGTAAAAAAAAAAAAAACAGTTTATGCACATACTTGAACTCCCAATAAGCCAAAAACAGTTTATCCACACTGTTAAACACCCAAATAAGCAAAAAAACAGTTTATACACATTCTTAAACACCCAAATAAGCAACAAAAACACAGTTTATGCACATCTCTTGAACACCCAAATAAGCAAAACAGTATATGCATATTCTTCAACACCCAAACAATCAAAAAACAGTTTATGCACATTCTTCAACACCCAAACAAGCAAAAAACAGTTTATGCACATTCTTCAACACCCAAATAAGACACTCAAGGGTGTAGCCTAGTGGTCAACGACGTGGATTGAGGACCATGATGTCTCAGGTTCAATTACCAGCTCCTATCTATTCTAGGATCTATTCTAGCCTTGGTGGACGGAATACTGATGCTTGTTGTTGGTGTGAGGTGCCATTATTTAGTCGAGGTGCACGCAAGTTGATCAAGATATCAAAACAAATACCACCCAAATAAGCAAAAAAATAACAGTCTATACACATTCTTGAACACCAAAATAAGCAAAAATCAGTTTCTTCACACACAAAACACAAAACACAAATACTCACCCAGTAGGAAGGTTATCAACATAGCTAATAAGCATCTTGAGCTTACTCCCACCTTCAGAAGCAAGTCCAGCTTGCATCTCTACAGTCATAGCATCAGCTACCTGCTTTAATTTCCCCACTGGAGTTGCACACTTCTCCTCAAAATCTTTCAATAAAGCTTCAACTTTTCCCCACTCCCCAGAATTCTTCATCCTGCGTTTCATTAACAAAACTGCCACCCCACATACTACAGCAGCAGTACACACAACTGTTGCACCTACAACCAATTTTCCCATACTTTCTTGAAAAAAAATCAAACTTTTTGTGTATATTTGAGTGTATATACTGTAAAGATTGAAACTTTTTGATAAATTTTAAAATGGGGTTTGTTAAAGATTCAGAATTTGATGTGTGGGAGTGACAGAGAAAGAAGAAACATGGGAGTTGCAGAGGATTTTTCTTTTTTAAGGTGACATGGATGGATGATGACAAAGAGTAGGTCCCAACAATATAGATTCTTTATTCACTTTTTCTATATCTAAAATCAATAATTTTGAAAAAAAATAATCAATATCGTAAAGTGTTTTCTAATAAAAATGATTATATATATCGATAGAATTAAAATTGAAGATGAATGAGTATTTATCAATTCATCGACAAATTAAAGGTCCATCCATTTCAATTTATCTTACTCCCTCTTCCTCATTTTAGATGACATACTTTAGTAGTTGCTGTTTAAATTGCCTTATTTTAGTGATTTTTAAGTAATTTTTTTTAATTTCATAAGCGTTTAAATAACATAAAAATGGCTTTAAGCTGAAAAAGTAGGAAAAACTAAATTAAAATTGCCTATTTTTTTTATTTTTAACTTTTAATTTACAAGTCAATTCAAATGTTCTTTCATTTTCAAAAAAATATTAGTTTTACTATAATAAAAAATAACTTAACTTTAAACGAAAATTCTATATCTTAATAAAATAATTTATAACTATATAACTATATATATATATCTTTAAAAAATATCGTATTAAATCAAATTAAGCCACGCAATACAAAATAAAATGGACAAATATATTTTTTAAACAATTGTTTTGGTGTTTTTAGAATCTTTTTATGTTTGTTTCTATATATAGTTCTTTTGGGAATGTGTACCAAATTTTAAGGAGTTTGGGTAATTTATTTTCTTTCGTTTTTGTTTTTTACTCTATATTCATATTAAAATGTGATTAATTTTATTTTTATAAATGATTTTCAATAACTTTTTTTAAAAAAAAAACTTAAATCTTAAATTTTTTAATTAAAGAAGAAAATTTTTAATCATTTGAGGCTTCTATAAAATAGTGATAATATATGCTCTCCTCTCTCTTTTTCCTAAATAATTCTTTTTTTAGTATCAAAATTATATAATCATCTTATTTAAAAAAAAATTAAAAATAGCAACTTCAAAATATGTATTTCTATTAAAAAATTCTCCTTTTCCAAAAATAATACTTTTTTTAGTATCAAAAATATAAAATTATTAAAAATAATTACTTTAAAATATGTCAATACAATCAAACTATTTTTAAAACTAAAATATTATACGTAACTAATAATATCTCTTCTTGGCGCATGTCAAACAATGTTAACCATTGTTCATCAAAAGTTAATTATTCTATAGTGACTTATAAATATTTATATTTATATTTATATTTTTTTATTATAATAATAGGTGGGAATCTAGCAAGTCATGTGATAATACTATATTTTAAAAATTTTCATAATTTTTTTTTATGACCATATGGCCAATTTGCACATAAAGTGACAAATATCAATCACCTATATATGAAGTGACGTATATTCTTATTGGCTCTACGTTAGAGGTATATGGCCCTTATCTCGATGTGATTTAGAATTTAAAATTTATTCGTTTTTAATTTTAAAACGATTATGTAAATATTAATTGCAAATTAAGAGAAAAAAAAAAGCCATCGCTAAGTATTGATATTTCTTTATTCATTAATTAGATATCTCGATTTTGAGCCTGAGAACGAAAAAAAATCTCGTTCGAAGCACGATTAGATTATAAGAGTTGTATTGATTTCCTTGTTCCTTTTATATGTCACTTGTGACATATTGTGGGCTCATGCAGATGGGTTGGGAAACCACAAACCCACGTGCAAGTCGGAACGAGGCGAGTTGAACTGTATTTAGACGAGTTAAAATGAATCGAGTCACGAATGAATAAATGTTAGGAGTATAATAGTCCTATATGTGTAACATCTCGTTTCGCTTAAAAATGAAAGAAATCTATATCGATGAACGTAAGACAAACAACAACATAATGGATATAATTCAATAAGTGGAGTCTGAGAATGAACGTAAAGGACACATTAATAACATATTTAATATAATTTCACGAGTAAAGTCTCGAGAAAAACGTGAACGAAAAACAAAGTCAAAATCACGATAATGCACGTTAGAAAGCCATGTGAAGCCAGGCTAGGCCATTACATAAATGGGCTTTAGAGCCATTGGAGGCCTTTTTATTTTATAGTAAAATTTTGTACAAAATAACCACTTTTTATTTTAATTTTAAGAAAAAAAAACAGCTAGGATTTTAAATGTTTGTTAAAAAGCAACTAATTTTTTTTTTTTTTTGGTAATTCAAGTACATCTTGACGATTATACAGTAAAAAAAATGTACTAAATACTTACTTTTTAAATATCTTTTCAAAAAATAGGTAAAATTTAAAAAATTATTGAAAAGAAGTTTCTTTCAACGCAAAAATATTATGATAATTATACAGTAAAGATCGTACAAAGTTACTATTTTTTAAATCTTGTTTTAAAATTATCCAATATTATAAAATTTATTGAAAATTAACTACATTTAATGCGAAATCAGCATGATGGATTTCAAACTTAAGCAAATGAATAATTTAAAATAATCCTGAGTATTTCGTTTTCTACAAATTTCAAACTTCAACAAGTGAAAAATTTAAAATATTGATCTGACTTCAGATTTCATGATACTATTGTGGATTTCGTTTAGGATACTGTGATAGATTTTACTTCTTTTGAATTTATGATTTAAAATATTATCATGGTATATCTACGTAAAAATAGATATTTTTTAACGAATTTTCTGATTCGAGTTTTTTTTTTTTACAATTACAAATTCGAAAAATGACTATTTTTGAAATATTACCCTTTTAGTTTTTATTTCCTAATTTGTGGTCCATTATGTATAACTAGGAAACATAGGCCCGTGATGAGTAGTCCTTTAATTTCCTTTTACATATTTTGTAATTAAAGTTTTTGGGCTTTTATTACATTGTTTCGTCACAATTTATTTGCTAAATTTAGCTTTATGTAGACTACATAAAAATAAAATAAAAAAACTATATTATATACACTTCTATTCTTTGGAAAATTGTTGGTTCGTAGAATTTATATAGAGTTAATAACTTAGATGGTCACTCAACTATCGATTGTTTTCACAGAAAGTCACTCAAGTTTCATTTTCAACTCAAAAGTCACTCAACTATGATTTTTTTTGCACAGAAAGTCACTCAGCCTATTTAATTGTTTTTTCCATTAAAATTTAGTGACATAAAATTTTAATTATTAACCAAAATTTTAAGAATCAAATATATATCCATTTAATGACCCGCTCCATTTAACCCGACCCTTTAAAAATATAATATTGAACATTTTATTTTACTATTAATTCCCTAAATCATTCTCCCTTGTCTCCCACATTCTTTTAGTGAATTAATGGTAAAATAAAATGTTTGATGTTCAATAGGGAATGATTTAGAGAATTAATGGTAAAATAAAATGTTTAATATTATATTTTTAGCTGGTTGAATTAAATGAGCGGATCACTAAATGGTTTAAATGGATATATATTTGATTCTTAAAATTTATGTTAATAATTAAAATTCATGTCACTAAATTTTAATGAAAAAATAATTAAGTAGGTTGAATAACTAATGGTGTAAATAAGTTATAGTTGAGTTACTTTTTTGAGTTGAAAATGAAAGTCAAGTGACTTTCTGTGCAAAGAAATCATAGTTGAGTGACTTTTGAGTTGAAAATGAAAGTTGGGTGACATTCTGTTAAAACAATTGATAGTTGAGTGACCATCAAAGTTATTAACTCGATTTATATAGTATAGGTCGTGTTAAGAATAGTTTTAGTATCGATGAAGTATTTGACATAATGAATTTTGGAGCGAGGAGAGAGGTACTCGTGTAATACAGCGTTTGAATTTGATATGTAGTAAGTAATCCTTTCGTCTTATATTAGATATGTTTCGTTTTTATGAATTAAATTATAAAACGTTGAGATGATTCAGTTTAATTTAGGTTAAAAATTAATTCAAATTAATGTTCGAAAAAAAAACAATTAATTTGAGACAATGAGGGATAGTCGGTAATTGATACACTCTTATACAAAAATGGCTCAAATATAAATTTTAAATTTAGAATTCGTCTCCAACAATATTATGGTTAGATCTTGAAGCTATGGGTTATTTTGAATGGTGGAAAGGTCATTATAGTACAATTATTATAAGATATAAATATGGTCCGTGAAGAAAAACAGATAAATTTGGGTGTGTTGGTATTTTAATTTTCTCATTTTTTATGGTTAAAATGTTTTGATTTTTTTCTTAATTATGAAAATCGGGTTTTTTCTAAATGAGAAAAATCACATGACTTTTTAACGGGATAGGAAAAATAACTTTCATTAGTGACATTTCAAGTTCATTGTCCCTTCCCTATCCATCCAATCAATTCAGCAGCCAGAATTTTCACTAAAAGAAATTTAAAATCTGAGGAAATTTACACACGAACAAATCAAATAGAGTTCAATATCTGCTATATATAGATAAAAAAGTATTTTTTAGCCATATAAAAATAGTATAATTATTTTCCATCGAAGGGGGATAAAATAAACCTCAAACCCTAAGATGGCTCCGCCGCTGCACCAACACCTTCATTTCCGACTCCTTGACCACCCCCACCCCCAAATCCCATATTTACACCTCATATCACTCGTACCGTATTTTGTTATATTACATATAAATACTTTTGGAATAATATTTTACTTATTCATTGACCAAACGCTAGAAACAACATACACAATATAACTACATAAGTAGAATTATATAATTTAGGTGGCCAGTCGAACATACTTTATCGATAACTTAAATATATAACAATGTTAAAAATTATTTGAACACCCTTAACGAAATTTATCATTTCACCACTATCAATACGCAAACCTTGACCCTACCTCATAGAAATAGAAAAATGATTTCCTATAAATCCATTTATTTTTTGAAGAAAATATTTTTAATATTTTTAAAAGATGATAAAAGGGTTCTGAAATTACCACAGTATTCTATTTTTACCAGCCTATATAAAAGTACCTAGATAGAAGAAGTTTTGATCAGTTACCATACAGATAAGAAAATGATGTTCCAAGAAAATAAATCAATAAATTTATTCTTCCAAGATTATATATATGTGGTAAACAAAAGCCAAAGGATAATTCCAAATTGTAGTAACATCATATGATTTTTGGAATTTTATACGTAGCATTTATTTACTTTAGGTTAAAAATATTCATTAAAATTTTTCATCAAAGAATAACAGTTGCAAAAATTAAAAAGTAGTATCAGAGTTTGAACTTAGTACATATAAAATAATTAATACACATAATATTGCATCCAAGATTTCCTCATTAATAATAAAATATACTCCCTCCGTCCGAAAATATTTGTCATGTTACGATTATCGAAAGTTAACTTAACTAATTTTCAAAAGTAAATTAGATCACATTAATTCGATATTTTAAACAAAAAAAAATTAGATACTAAACTAAATTAGATCACATTAACATTTTAGAAAAATGACAAATATATAACGTACATCCTGCATAAAAATTCCTTTTTTATACTAAATAACAATACGTTTAAAAAAAATAAATTATAAAGCATAATAAACGCTTTTGTATTGAAGTTATTATACATATATTTTTTAAAACAAAATGTTTAAGGAGAGACATCATACCATATTTATTCAAGAGGTCATTGAAAAATTATATTACATAGCTAAATAATTTTCTTAACTTCTACATGTAATTATTTATTCAATTATATTTTTAATTTTCATATTAAAATATTAACCCCACAACTAAAAATATATATATAACTCATGATTGATTTTATATATAATGAATATATCCTTTAGTATACAATAAGTACAATATGAGAAGAGGTGCAAAGTCAAGAAAAGAATATGTACTTCTAAATTTGGCCAAGCATTCACGAGGGTGTCAGAAAAGCCTAACCCAAAGGTATCTTTTATCGGATCGTGATGAGATAGTTCGAGATTTTTTAATTATTAATCGTAAATTTTGAATTAAACGATAAATTTTGAAAAAAATTAGGAGCGTTATTCTTAAAAAGTAAGTCATATAGAACATAATTTTCAAAATTAATTTTAATATAAATATTAAACATCAAGTAAAAAATAAAACAGAAGAATAAATTTCTTCATATATCACTTAAGTATTTTCGATAGTGTTTTTTAATATATAAGATATACTTAATTAGCAATAAAATTCATAACTTTAATTAGTTCATAGCTAATGAAATTTCTTATATTCATCATTAAATAAAAATTTGATGTATAGTTATAGAAATTATAGCGCACATTTTTCTTAGGGTGATGTTATATGTGAAGTAAAACTTATTTATTCATATTCGATATTTATATCAAATAAATATATAAATAAAAAAACTTGTATATATCCTAAAATTGCATTTGAATATGTTTAATTTAAACATAGTTGGATTAATTAAAATAGCTTCATTTTCAAAAATATTATTAGTAGGATCGAGACTGCCTATTAATTTATTTAGTTTCTTCATAAAACATGCAATTGAATAACGATATTTCCAAATTATTTATTTAATTATTACACTGTGCTCCATAAAGTTTTTTTTTTCTCCACTTTTTCCATCTTTTTCTCTTTTTTCTTTTTTATTTATTGGAGAAAAATGAAAATTACAAATGTTTCAAATTTCTATAGAATCTGGTTCTCACTTTTTTGAAGTCTAAATAGTCATTAAGTGGGGACACATTAGCTTTGACTGTTTATCTATCAATAATTCACTACTTTTTTCCTTTTAAAAATAGTTATCGTTTCGTTTTAATTTATATGATATAATTAAAAATTAAAAAATTAACACAATAAGAAATTTTGGTTTATTTGTATGTCTTTTGAATTATCAATTCTATTTACGTATAACTTTTTTAATGTATTCTTAAAAATTATATATGAGTTCACAATCAAAATAAATAAATTTGATTCACTAATTATATCATATAAATTAAAAAGAAGGGGGGCTTTTTTAAAATATTATTAATATTTTTTTGTGTGTGTTTGGTGGTAGGTAATTTAAAATTGATATTTAGGTCTAGTTAATAATCTATTTTACTAAAATAAGCTTCGTTTTAAAAGGAGAATAATTTGGCGATCTCAACAACTACTCCTATATATAAATTATAGTAATTAACGTGCATTTTTCATAGAGGTGATACTATTTTCGAGTTCGAAAATAATTAATAGAGTGATTTTAATCGGATTTTAATACGAATTTCAGATATCTAGTGAGAATAAAAAAAATAAAAATTTATACATTAGCTGTTCAATCAGACATATTTAATCCGTTTGTTAGTATACATAAATGTGTATATATTATATATATATCTATTAATTTTTTTTCATTAGTGAGCGATTACTTATGTCAATTTTCCTCCTAGGAAGCTCGATGATTTTAAAAGGCTAAAATTTAAAATTCATTTTAACATATATAAATGATCTAAACTTGTTCGAAAAGTACAATTCTATTCTTCTTCATCTTATTTATTATTATTATATTTTATTTTGATTATTATTTTTTAGTTTTATATATTTCTAAGTTCTAACCAATTTTTGAATTCGAAAAATAGTTTTTTTTGCGATAAGGTAAGTACAACTATTTCTTTGGCTGAATTTGGATTTCAAACACTTTTTTACTAATCCTAGAAGGAGTAGTCCTTATCAATTACTTAACTTTTAGAATAATCTTCCCTCCTCCTTTGAAAATTATATTCCACATTATTTATATCGAATTATATTAATTTTATTATAATTATATAATAAATTAAGGTGACTAGCTCATTAATATGTACGTCTAAAAAAGGTCTTAAAATAATGATAAATTCTATTAGTATGATCGACCTATAGATTATGTATAAAAATAACGATAAAATGACATATAGGATGACATATAGGATACGTGTGTTTATTTGTTTAATTTTATACAAGTTTAAGTGTTTATTAGTACATATCCAAAGTTAAAGGACATAAATGTGATTTGAAGCCAAGTTAAAGGGCACATTTATGTATTATGCCTTTTTCAAATCGTGCGAAAATATATAATATTACTTCATATATCGAATTATGACTATCCTCTTGTTAATATGCATATTTATTAATTATAGTTAAACTAATACAATACTGCCTCCGTCCATAATTGTTTGTCATATTAAGGTCATGTACACTCCTCAAGAAAAATTTAATACAATGTGTAATTTGACTAATATAACCCTATCAAGAATATCAAAAGTCTACCTAACTTTCCAATTAAACTACATCATCATTAAGGGCAAATTTGAAAAAAAGTGACTAATTATTTTTTAATTATTTAAATTGATAACTAATTTTAGACATTTATTTTTACCATACNATATATATATATATATAAAACTTTTTTATTCAATGCACATTAGTTAACTTCATTACTAAGTAATTATGGACTTTTGAAACGTGTTATTTTATTTATTGTATTTATATTGGTCAAATGAATTTTAGTTAATTTGAATTTACAGGCATAAAAATTATAAATATAAAAATCCATTTTATTATAAAAGATTTTCGTAATATTCAAAATTCAAACTTGAAATAAATTTTAACTTCGATTTCATTAACTTTTTTTTACTTCTTTTTTTTTTGCCTTTTTACATTTACTTTTTTTTATGACAACTTTTCAAACATATGGCAAAATCTTTGGATTATATTAAGCTTTATATTAAAAGTTCTTCTCACTCTTTCACTCTTTTAAAAAGCCATTATTTTCTCCCAAAATTCTTAAAAAAAAAAAAAAAAAAAACACAACCAAATGGGCAAAGCAATTAAGTGGTTGAAAGGTTTGTTTGGTATAAAAAAATTAGAGATTGATGAAAAGGGCAAAATTGGAACAACATGTTTTGGTCATTCCGGTAGAGACACCACCGCCGTCGCCGCCTTGCCCGACCGGTTGTGTCATAATCCGACGACTATTCCGCCTAACATTACTCCGGCAGAAGCGGCGTGGCTGAGCTCTTTTTACGGTGACGAATCTGACAAGGAACAGAGCAAGCATGCGATTGCGGTGGCTGCTGCCACCGCTGCGGCGGCGG
>NC_028648.1:2148809-2159382 GCF_001406875.1 Solanum pennellii
TGCCGTCGCCGCCGCGCATGCGGCGGTTGCGGTGGTGAGATTGACTAGCCAAGGCAGAAGCTCCGCCGTGTTTGGCCGGGAAAAAATGGCTGCAACCAAAATTCAAACGGTGTTTCGTGGTTTTTTGGTAAATTCACTAAATCTTCGTTATATTAATTGCTTAATCATTTGTTCATAGAATTAACTTTTTATTTAATGCAATTATTTATTAAAAGAACCACTTCTATTTTAAATGAATTAAGTTTAAATTCAAAACTTGAAAATTTGAGTTTTCAAAAATACGTATGGATATACATTTTATTTTGTTTAAGTGAAATCATTTTTAAAAATATTTAACTTTTAAAATCTAATTAAATTTTACGATCAAATAAAATATAAATTTTCATTATCTATTGTCAAATACTATGATATAATAATAAATTTTCATTATCTATAGTCAAATACTATGATATAATAAATATTTACATTGACTTTATATTTTTTAATTTTTGATTTAAAATGACATTTTTTTATTATTTCAACATCAAACTTTGAAGTATATAATTTGAATTTCCAAAAATCATTTTGAGAGGTTTTTCAAGTTTTTATATCACACAAAATTAAAATTTCAATTTTATTATTATATATGATTCATTCACCTCATGTTAATAGCAGGTAATCTGTTTTATTTTTCAAGTTGTTGAATAACTTATGCACAAACAATTATTTTATAATTATATATGTACATGTTTTTTGATACGTTAAAATATATAGAAGTTAAACTCGTATATAATATATTTTTGTTATTATTGAAATGTTTATAACAGGCAAGAAAGGCATTGAGGGCATTAAAAGGATTAGTAAAATTACAAGCATTGGTTAGGGGTTATTTGGTAAGAAGACAAGCAAATGCTACATTTCATAGTATGCAAGCATTAATGAGAGTACAAGCAAGTGTTCGTGCCCTAAAAATCAAAGGAGGCTTCTATGTTAATCATCAAAATTCTCAATTTCAACCAAGAAAATCAATTGTAAGATCCCTAATCTACTACACTCTTAAATGATCTTATTATATGTATATGTTTACGGTTTTTTTGAGCGTTGGAGCAACGGCAAAAAGTTGTTTTCGTATGAGTTTATAGGTCACGTGTTTTGTATTGTGGATGAAGTCACTAATGCATGCATTGGGAATCATACTCGCACCTTTTTTAGAATTATGTGTTGCTTTGTGCATCGTACTGTCATTTTCTTTAAACCAAAATGATTAATCATACAAATGATGATGATGAAACTCGTATATTATAGTAGTAAAAAGTTCTCGTTTTACATACTTTTTAGAACTATGTGTTAGCTTGTGCATCAAAAAGCTCGTATATTTTAGGTTTAACTGAATTAACATTTTCAGGGTAAAAAGTTCTCGTTTACATACTTTCTAGTCTTTGTAATTGAAAAATAAAATTCTCATGGAATCTCAAGTTAACAAGTGAAACTTCAAAGACATTATCATAGAGTTTCACTTGTGCAATTTGAAATTCCACCATAGTGGCTATTTTTTAAAAGGTAAAGTCGAAAAGTGGCTATTTTTTAAAGATAATGCTGAAATTGGCTAGTTAATGTTTTTCTTTTTATTTTCGATATTCGACCTTGATATAAATAGTGAAAATATATTAAAATTTCAACAAATATCATGTTATATACCACATTTTTCAAAATAAAACAACTTCGATGCCAATACCTTCAATATTGAGTCTGTCATGTGTCGTGTTTAAATTCTGAATCCACATTTACCCATAGAACTCGTCCTAGATCCGTCTCTGACTTTTTGACTTTGTTACCATTGATTTATAGGGAAAATTTGAAGAATCAAGAAGTGGAAGTACAAAACAAATGTCTAGTAGAAGGCTATCATCATCATTTGAGGCTAACAACATAAATGAAGAAAGTGCTAAAATTGTAGAAATGGATACTGGAAGGCCCAAATCAAGATCCAGAAGAACAAACACTTGGGCTTCTAATCCATGTGATGATCCATTTGAACAAGTGCTATCTTCATGGGCCTCAGATTGGGCCCAAAAACCAGTAGGAACAGCCCAAAGTACACCAAGGTTTGCAAATTCTTGTGGATCTAACACACCAACAGCCAAAAGTGTTTGTGTTGAAAGTAATTATTTTAGGAATAATAATTATTATGATACTAATAATAATTATTATCCTAATTACATGGCTAAAACACAATCATTTAAGGCTAAATTAAGGTCACATAGTGCACCAAAACAAAGGCCAGAGTTAGGATCTAGGGTTAAAAAAATGTCATTAAATGAAATGATGGAATCTAGGGTTTCATCAAGTGGTGTTAAAATGCAAAGATCGTGTTCGCAAGCACAAGAAAAAATTAGGATCAATTTCAAGAATGTTGTTATGAGCAAACTCGGAAATTCAACAGAAGGTGAAAGGGACTTTTAAACAATTGCATCGACCAGTTCAAGACGAGCAAGACAGTCATAGAAGTGGTGAAAGTTTCAAGATATAGAATAGATAGAGAATAGAACAAAAGGGAATATTTGTTTTGTAAAGTTACAAATATGATGTGACTTAAAAGATTGCATTGAACTAATTTTCGAGGTTGATTTTAGTGTTTGGTAAGTGTAATTATTAATACTATAAAACCTTGTTTTTATTAGTATTAATTAATTGTGTTAATGATTAATCAATTGTTTTCCTCCTATTTTCTTAAAAAAGTTTATGTTCATTTTTCAATGAGCATTTTCATCCAAAAGAATTTATAAACTATTGTTTAGTTGGACAATGGCTCTATTCATAAGATGGAATGATGGATAAATAATTTCCTCAAATTATGTGAAAAAGTATGTTTCATATTTTTAAAATTAAAATAGGGAGTTTGTTGTTTTCAAAATAATATAGTAGGTTTGTTGACTCTGAGTATATGGAGGATGTGAATATCGAGAATAAGGATATAAGTTAGTACGTAGTTAAATATTATCTTATAATTTGTGGAATAAGATTGAGTGATGGTAATATTTAGTTTTTGATATATATTATGATCTGTTGTTTATTATGTTATCTTTTTATTTTTGTTTTCATTACCGTTTAGACTTTTGATTTAATTCACTTAATTCAAGAAACTTTGAAATGTTATAACAATGATTAGTTACAAAGATAAGAATGAATATTACGATTCATAATTACATGGTAGAAAGCTTGATATAAATTATGATATTCATAAACTACTATTTTAATGAAAAGAAAATGTTTACCTTGAAATTATCATAATTTTCACAAATATTTTTCTACTCTATGCCTCTTTTACTACAAGATAATGGATTTTTACAAATAAAGCCAAAAATAAAATAAAAATAATAGGGGATAAAATTATATTTATTAAAATTTGATCCATTCAGAGCCATCAATAAAGCTAAGTGAAATAAAAGGCTTAGCTTCTTGTTCAGTTAATTCTCTACACCATGAAACTCTTCCTGCAAAACTTGCCCCTGGTCCACTACATTTATATTGCCCATAAAATACAGTCCTGTCCAAAAAAAAAAATATGAAAAAAAAATTAAAAAAAAATAAAAATCGACAACAATATATTCAATGTAATTTTATAAGTGAAATCTGGAGAATTGTAGTGTTTACGAAGATAGAGATATCAATAAACCTTCAGCTCAAGAAACACATATCAAAAACAGTAACAAATTAAACGATAACCACAGTAGAAGGAAACAAAAAAGTAATACCCTTTCGTTTCGACAAGAATGACCTTATTTCCTTTTTAGTCTGTTTCAAAAAGAATAAACCCTTCTCTTTTTTTGGCAACACTTTAACTTTAACTTTCCACGTGGCATGTTTAAGACCATAAGATTAAAGGGCATTTTGGTACATTTGACATAACTTTAATTTAGAACCGCAAGATTAAAAAAATTTCTTTCTTTTCTTAAACTCCATTTCAAGTCAAACTACGTCATTCTTTTTTAAATGAAGGGAGTAATAAAAATTGACAGATAAGATAGTAGAAAAGTACTAATAATAAATAACAATAAAACAAATACAAAGGGAATTAAAATAAAATAAAATAAATTATCTGCATGAAGGGGCCTGTCTATGATAATTAATCAATTGATTAGAGTTTAAGCATAATTAATACATTGTCTTCATGCATGAAATCATTAATTATTTCCAATTAAGCTAATCAACCCCTTTTATAATTTTTGTGTATTACAGTTAGGATTATAGTTGATAATTTAAAATATATACTTAGGTTCACATGAAAAGATGCAATTTTCAACTCATCAAATCATATAATAAATGAAAATTTATATAGTTACACTAAAAATAGTATATGAGATATAATTTATGTATGAAGATAGTGGAATATGACAAATTTCCAATATCATAGTGTGTATATAGATATATAGGTAATAGATAAAAAGGACAGCACCGTCCCATGCTTACAATATATTTATAACAAAATTTTATAATTTGTGGACTTATAAAGTTAGCCAAACTTTTAGTATATAGTTTATAATTTGGTTGGTTTTTGGTATTTTTGGCAAGAAAAAAATAAACTTATCTAGGTTCTAGATTCTTTTCTTTAATGAAAAAGTGTAAAGCTATCCATAGCTCAAAAGGTTTAATCTATCTTTTTAAAAATTAAAAAAATTAGGTAAGGACTAGCACTATCTTTTGAGTGGTATTAAAAGGTAAACTAAAACAAGGTTTGGATCAATAAAAATATCATCATTCAATTTTATATCTTTTATTTTTTATTAGTTTTCGACGTTTAATATTTATATCGAAACTAAAACTAATTTAGATTTACACTGTGTAAGATTCTTACGAGGGAAACGCTCTCTATCAACATTTTTTCTATTCATGTGTCAAATCTAACACCTCTGATTACACATGAAGAGATATTATCGAAAGCAATAATTCATTACTTGCAATATGTTGGATATACTCTTAACGGTCCGAAGCATTTTGAGTAAAAATATGCCAACATGATTCAAAACAGACGATATCAAATCATGTTAAGAGTGTCTTTAGATTGTTATAGCCCAATAAAATATGCTCGTACGAAGCTATTTACCACGAAAAATTCCAAATTAACCATATCATTCTGTTACAACAACAAATCTAAAATTTCTAAAACACAAATGCACCACTAAAAAAGAAAAAAATTTACTTGGTGGGAAATTATCTCTACTTCTCTAGATAAGTAATTCAAGCTGCCAATATAGTGCATCATTTAGTCTTTTCATGACATAAGTGTCAAGCAAATAACATTATTCACACAATATCAAGTTCTGCACTGAATTGGACAATTGACATTTTCCTAAAAACGTAACATCCATGTAAATTATTTGTAATTAAACGATGTTATGTAAAATGAAACGAGAACTTACATTTCTCTAAGGGGATCACCCCAATTATGCCATCCTTTAGGTATGATAATGTTGTCCATATATGTATAAGCAAAGATGACCCTTGAGAAAGGACCCCATGCCCTACCTAGGTATAATGCACCTGAACCTGTGACCTTACAGTTCACAAAACTAAATCCTGTGTCCTCCAACATACTACTCCTTCCTTGTGCTGTTACTGCACCTGTCACTTGTGCTATTGCATGCAAATGACATCCCTACAACATCAAAACACTCACATAATTTCACATCGAGTTTATATTATATGCACTGACATATATATATGTACGTAGACAATTATTTGTACAAGTTTAAGAGGTTATATAGGGAATTAGAAGATATATATGTGATTCTTTAATCATGTCGAGTTTATGTTATATACACTGATATGTATATAATTAGTTGTACAATATTAAGAGGTTATATAGTGAATTAGAAATATGTGTATGATTTTTAATCACGTCGAGTTTATGTTATATGCAGTGACATGTATATGTAGGTAAACAATTATTTGTACAATTTTAAGAAGTTATATAGTGAATTAGAAGAGATATTTTTATGTAGTTAAGGTGCATAAATAACTAGAATTGAAGACGGGAAAATGTGTTGTAATGTGTATTGAATCAAAAAGTTATTATGACATTGACTTTAAGTTATATATACTGATATAGTGACATATTGACATATATGTATGCAATTATTTGTATAATTTAAGATGTTATATGACAAATTAGAAAAGAGTTGTACATGTTTTTCAGGTCGGTTATATATAAGATATAAAAACATCTAGAATTGAATGGAGAAAATAGGTTAAGCTCCTATATGAAACTATTCGACTCGTTACGAAATTTCAAATGACAAATTATAAATTTCATGTAGTAAAAACTAAAGGGGACAAACATGCAATATTCGAGATATAGTAAATATCGTAAAAACAGATCACAAGCAAAAAAAAAAAGATTAAAAGTGTATATTTTTAAATATTGAAGATTGAATATGCATAACTATAGATATATAGGAACCAAAATTAAAATTTTTCAACATTTCAAGAACTAAAATCGAAATTTCCTTCGTTTCTAAAAATAGATCTTAATCCACACAAATATTCAGTCAGATTTACTATTCATAAGTTTTCATAGTCGATATACATTATATACATGACATATTCATCAACTATTTTTAATTTAATCAGTTAAGTGAATCGCGGAGATAGAAAAAAGTGATTAATTACCTCAAAGAATGAAAGTCCATTGCCAAAGATGAAATCCACAGAGCCTTCAATATAACAATCTTTATAATAATGTCTACCCAAATGATCATAAAGTGTATCTTGTGCCCCCAAAAATTTGCAACCTACAAAGGCTGCTGTATCTGCTGATATTCTAAATGCCACTGCTTGTTTTCCTATGGCTCCTGGTGGTGGCACTGGTGTTGTGTTCTGCATTTCAATCACGAGTTTAAGTTTTATATACTGACAATAATGTAAAAAAATAAATTAAAATAAAGATGAATGCACGTTAAATCTTTTAAAAAGTAGTATATTTTTGAAAGATTTGACACGAGCGCAGGCAACATTAGTTGAAAATTGAGCACTAGTTTTTGAAGTTCTTTCTAGAATCAATTTAACTAATATTAAAGTTAAATTAAATAAAATCAATATAATATTCTTACTATTAAAATTCTTTATATTAAAAAACTATACTAAAAGTACGATCGGTTGCGATTCATCGAATGCCAATATAGTGAAAAGATATAAATTTTAAAATATTGATCAAAGTTAATATAGTTTGACGCAGCTCCAAAAATACAACATGACTACTACTTTAGAACGAAGAGTGAATTAAAATTGCACATATAATGATATAAATGAAACAAGAGCTTTGACGTAACTAGTAAAGTTGTTATCCTATGATCAGAAGGTTACATGTTCAAACTATTGAAAAGAGTGATACCTAACAGAAATGTAAGATACAATTATGTAAAATTAGACTTCTACGATATGATACTTTCTCGTTCTCCGTGCATAACGAAAACTTAGTTGAATTCCAACAAAAAATAAAAAGAATTATGTTTTTTTTTACCTTAAAAGTAATATTTTTGGCTTGGAAATAAGGTGAATTAACAGCAAAAGTAGCTGAACCAAAAGTGCCAAGGGGTTTTCCATTTGGGCCAATAGTTTGTGCTGTATCTCCATATTGAATTATTGTATTATCTGCTCCTTCTCCTTCTATTGTTATAAATGATTTAAATGGTGGTATATTTACTTTCTCCCTGCAAAAAAAAATATATAAATAAATAAAAAATTAGAATAAAAATACATCATCTTATAAAGAATTATAAAGACCTAACTCGAGTCACTAAGCTCTCGTAATGCACGAGTCTGAGCTCTGGACGTGGTTGTTTTTGTCGTTTGAACTTATAACTTTTTAACTATAATTTGGAAAAATATAAAAAATAGCTCGATGGATTAAGCTTTCGCTATGTGCGAATCTCAAAAAGAAAAGGTTTGATTATATTGAGTTCTATGTATCAAGAGATTGTGTTTTCTGATTAAACTCATAATCTTCTGATCACACGATAATAATTTATAAACTACTCATTTTGTATGTGATCACAAGACTATAAAATGACAAAAGGCAAAGGACAGGTACAAAAAGCAAAATTCTATTCATCACACAATTCTCCATGAATTGACAATTGACCACAAATGTTTGAGTTTGGGACAAAACATTTATCCAACATGTGAAGCTATGAAAAGACAGATCAACTAAGTAAAAAAAAATGACATTACATACACCAAAAGACAAATCACTTTTTGAGGATAAAAAACCCAAAATTTAATAAATTTACATATTGCTAAATTTTATCTTTCTCTTCCTTTTAATTCCCTCTTATTTTGGAAAAAAGAAAAAAAATTACTACAAAAAATCAATGGAAAACCACATAAAAAGATGTATCAATAGCATGTTCAATTTCAAGAATTGAGCAAAAAAAAAAAAACGATCAACTTGCATGCAACTCAATTATTATTTAATAAAAAAATTTAAAATACGCATAAACTGACTCAAACTATAAATCCAACTACCTAATTTTCAAAAATGAAACAATAAGAGTGAGTTTACACGCACCTCAAACAACTACTGATGAAATAATCAAAATCACTAATTTCCCATAAAAAATTAGTACCGTGTATGAACACAAACTGACACGAACACTACTGTTATAAAAAAAATTGCGCGACTTACGTGTAAATTCCTGCATGGATTTTAATAACAACTCTAATAAGATTGATAAATGGAAGAGAATCAATGGCTTCTTGAACTGAAGTAAAATCACCATGAGAAGGATTTTTGTCAACAATAAGTGTATATGAAGGGAATAATTTATTTTTTGCTGTTTTAAAAAGTGAATGTTTTAAGCTTCCAACAAATTGTACCCATTGCATAAATTGTTGTTCAGAATGTTGAACTTGTGTCATGTTCACATTTAATTGCTTCTTTTTTGGCCTAAGACCTTTTGTGTGACAATAAATTAAGTCAAAATTGATGAGAAGAAGAAGAAGAAAAATGAGAAGAAGAAATGGTTTAAAATTTGGCATTGTTGTTATAGGTTGTAAATTAAAGTAATATCTAGCTATCAAATGAGAATAAAAAGAAGAAAAAACCAAAAAAAAGGGTTTAAAGAGAGAGATGTTTGAAAATGTATTGCAAGTTGGCTATATATACATAATTAGATGTGTGATTCTATGTGTGGTTTTTGGGGAGTTCAAGTGGTTTTGAGTAATGAGTCATATATCATTGTTTTTTTAAGAAAAAAAAAATGCTAGTGGTGTTTTAATCAGTTTATATATATTTCGATTATTATTTTTTGAATATCTGTTATGTTTTTTTAATAGTTCAGATATCGAATAACTGTGTATATAGAGATGTAAGCAAATGAATAAAAATCACCTATGATTTTAGGTCTCTCTATGTTTGCACTATAATTATCAGATAACTCTATGATAATGTATACTTAAGCAGATCAAAAGAAATTACTTATTCTTTTTTAATAAGTTTACGTGACCTTATTATGTTTAACTAGTTTATAAAAGATGATTATTTTTCTAATTTCAAACTTCAAGTTTTATTCTTAATAACAAGTGTTTATGACTATACATATATTATGCATAGTAGTTAACAAAAGTTTTATAGCCAAACAAATGTTATGACATACATAATATCAGTAACTTCCAAAAAGATCATTTTTTTCCCGAAATTTTCAGCTTAATCAAATAGGTACACATAAATTGATCCAAACGAAAGGAATAATATTTTCTACTTTATCAATACCTGAACCACGACTCATCATAGCTTTCTTCCACTTCATTAAATCTCTGAAGGGAACATGACACAATCAGCTTTGTCCATGATACATATTTTTTAATAAAAAATATAAATATACTATATATTAAATGTTGAATTCTCTCTAACGTCTCAAATATTTTCTTTTTATTTTATAACTTAAATCATCTTAATAAAAATTCCGACTTTTATTATTGTTGGACAAATTGAGAATAATTATGAGTCATCTTTTAGGTAGAAAGTGGTACAAATTTTAGAATCATGAGTCATGACATAGGATTGAGAGTGTCACGGGTGCTTCCACTGAAATGAATGCAAAAAAGTTGGGGGGTGGGGTGGGGGGTAGTGGGTAGGGTGGTTTATAGGGGTGGTGGGGTGTTCACAAGAAAGAATTTTGGCCACAAAGACAACTTTTAATAAGATTATTTAATTAAGACAACTATCGAAAAACATCTCTAAATATTTCGTATTTTTGAATTAGTAAAACTGGTGATAATCTTAAAAACAATTTTTTTTACTTGATTAGTTAAACTTACATACACGCTCGATCTTGTAACATGAGGGAAATAAATCCCTAATTTTCATTTGTTTAGGGGTGTCTTTAACACTTCTCTCGATTTTTCATTAAGAGACTCATATTTCTACAAGAGTCTAAAATCATTTGTTATGTCATGGACCAGATCGAGGGTGTATCTAAGTTTAGCTAAATAAAGGTGCGTTTTTTAGTCTGTCAATAATTCAGAGACGGAATTAATAATTTACATCGAATTAGAACTATTTTCAACACTTGTCTTTTTAATTAATATATATATA
>NC_028648.1:2159703-2190289 GCF_001406875.1 Solanum pennellii
TATATATATATATATAAAAGAATTTATTTTTATTTTTTTTAACCCTTTTTTGCTATTTTTTTGTTGTTTGTTAGCTCCCGTGAGTGTTCTTTCTGTTGTTGTATGTATGGAAAGTGAATATATTCCCATGAGTAAAATGATTTTGTTTATTTTTATTTTGTTATTTTTACTATTTTAGCTTAAAGTAATTGCCTTTTCATAATTAATTAAATAGCCACTATACAGTAAAATAACATATTAATCAAGTCTCCTGTATAATACATTTTATTGCTTATTTATGGAATTTAGTTAATATTCACTAAACGTTTCATTAAAAACATCCGAAAAATCTCATCAGATCGTAAGTAACACTTCAAATTTCAAAGTAACGAAATTGCATTCAAGCACCAAATACGAATCTCTGTCAAATCAAATATGTATATATTTGATGGGGACCAAATTTATTTACTTTTATTAAATTTAAGGGACCAAACTAGTCATGGATATATTTAAAGTCATATTTTAACCTACCACAAAAAAAAAAAAAAGAGATTATTTTTGTTATTATCTAGCATGATGAACAAAAAGAGAAATTCAAATGCTAATGGATGATTAGAAAAGAACAATAATATTAGAATATAGTAGTTGGGAAAGTAAAAAGACTAGGATATTCATAGTAGGTATTAAATAATTTAAAAGGTACTGTTATTTTATTTTAAAAAGAGTATTATTTACTGTTCGGTTTACGATCGATTAATTAAAATTATATGGTTTAAAACTCACTAAATGGAAGACATATTTTATTTGGATTTTTTTTTAAATTTTAAATTCAAATTGAAAACCTCCAAAGGTTGTTATTTAGTCTAATACAGTTTTGAAGATAAAACTTAGATGTAAAATAAATAAACTTAACGTGTCTAAATTCTTTTAAAAATGATTAAATATATCAGTTGATATAGACGACTTCTGTTTTTTCGTTGGTCTATAAACTTGACCTAACGAGCTTAAGAGAGGATTGACATTTCAACTTTTAACTATAGTTTGAAATAATCGTCAAGGTTGGAGCTCGATTAGAAAGTAAAGTCTAAAACCAAAATAATGTCAAATCACAAATTAAATGAAGGACAAAGTACTAAAATTTAATAATTTTTCTAATCCTAAATGAATCCTTTAATTAAAATAACTTTTTATGGTTAAACTATTTTGGAGAAAGGAGACAAAGTATTGGAATGATATTAGATTCTAAATGAACTTAGGAACTTATTTATTAAATTATAAAAAGAAAAACTTTGTACACTAAATTCTCATTATGTGTAAAGTTTGGACTACATCATAAAGATCATTAATTAGATTATGTGTAAAATATATGGATATTCTTTGTTATATTTCTGGAATATTAATGTGTTTGTTGTGTAAAAACTAGAGCATATATACTCTTTATGCTAACGGATATACACATGTCATAATCTTATTAATCGATCTAATATTTTTATTTATATCAGATCACGGAAAAGCTTGCGCCACGTGTTCCTATTTAAAACTTCCGTTAGAGTGAAGGGCATATATGCTTTAGTTTTTGAATGGCAGTGATATTAATGTTTTAAAAATATGACGTAAAATATCTGCATATCATTTATATCAATTCGAATATATTTATCTTTTTTCCTAAAAAATAATTCAATGAACTAAGTAGAATCAACGAAAAAACTTATTTTACGTGTTTTTATTTAGTCTTCTGTTAGCCCGAGAAAACGAAATCTAGAACACAAAAAGGCAAGAATTTGGTTACCTTTTTGTGAATTTTTGGTAGCCAATCATTTCTCTTGACTCTTGGAATTATCTACAAACTACTTTCACGGGTGGAAAAAATATACCAATCATATATATATATATATATATATATATATATATACATATATATATATATATATATATTTGGCATTTTTCGTAAAATAAAAAATCAATTTAAAAATAATATCCATTGAAAAAAGACTTCCACTATTGTTTCTTTTGCCACCATATCCAACACCAAAGCAAATTTAAATAATCGAGAGTCGATTTGGATTAGCTGATAAATTTTAAATAATCGAGGGTACATTCCATTACTACCCTTGGTATCTACCTCACTATGCATCTTGCATTATAAATATATAATTTTTTTAAAATGATAAAATTATTTATTTTATTTAATAAATTAAACTTTTAGATTGATCACACAATTCAATACGATAATCGTACTAAACTATTGGTCATTGTTATAAAACTTGTGGGCTGTGGCAAGCCCATTTCTTGAAAACTTCTGATTATCCATTAAGGCCCAACATTATGAGTGAAGCCCAATACAAGTATACAACATATATATCAGGCCCAATATTGTCCAGCTTGAACACTCAATCTCTTGAATAATAATAAAAACATGGAAAAATTATATAAATTAATACATTATAAAAAATATTTACTGATTTTAGCGATATTTTTTTGCTTATTATCATTTATAGAAATGTTGTGTTAAATCTATAATATGTATTAAAAGTGAATTATGTATGCAATATATATGAATTTTAGTTGTTTTTTTTTTTTGAAATATATCATGTTTGTTTGGTAAAAAATTGTCATATTGTATTATAAGTGTATTAAAATATATGATAAATATATTATTCATCATTAAAATTTGTATTAAATGTGAATAATAAATTGTTCTTTGTAATATGTATTAAACTTGTATTATAGTTGAATTAAAAGTGATCAAATAAAAAAAAATATTATTGCTATAAACGGTAAATATTATATTTGAATTTCATTATACATTTTTCTGATTTAGAAATAAATAACCATTCCCCCCCCCCCCCNCAATAAACTCTTAATAAATTTAGAAAAATTTGACTTCATTTCTTAATATACCAAGAATTATAGATAATATAAAAGCCACTGAAATTTCCATCTCTTCATTAATAATCCTATATCCAAATTGGTGACAAAATTTTCACCAAATACATGTCAGAATAATAAAATAAAGCAAATTAATTGTCCTATTAAGATATTCTAAAACATTTACTTTTATATTGAATATGTTACTGCTATAAAAGGTAAATTAGTTTATTTGTCTAACGAGGATAAAAGAATTACTCAAGTTCACAAATAATAACTTTTCAACCGTTGTAATTATAAAATTGTCATGTTATAGAGTTTCAAATTCAGTATATGAAACTCGATGATATTATCATAAAGTTTCACTAATATAATTTGGAATTCCATCATAGTGCGTCTCGCAAAATGAAATGCCCTTAAATTGTGTGTCAGTTTATAGTTTAACTTAAAAATTCCCTTGTCGTTAATATTTTGATTCAAAATATATCCTTGCCGTTAATACTTTGGTTCAGAAATATTTATATAATTGCTAAATGAGTCAAAAATATTCTTTTCCAAATAAAGATATTATTTTTTTTCTTTTTAAATATATTTTCTTTTCAATCATACTATGCAAATACCCCAACCCCACCCCACCCCACCCCAATTGTAGGCCCAAGTCTTGGCCCCTCTTAGTGACACACACATATTTCCAAGAATCCAACCATTTCTATATGAAAGATTCTGAAACTACCTTCAAAAAAAAAAAAAAAATCACTCAAATAAAATGGTTATTTACCTATCATTTTTGTCCATTTTCATGCCTAAACAACCCTCCAAAATACACAATCTTGACATTATAAAACTCACTATAACATAAAGAACTCAACTTTTTTACTCAAACTTCACCTTAAAACCATTTCCATCACAAAAAAAAAAAAAAAATCAAGAATCTATGACCAAATTTCAAGAAACTAAAATCAAATGACAAAGTTAACATTTTTCACCTTGATAGTACTAGCCACTTCAATTTCCTTCATTTTCTTGGAAACCCCACCAAAATCTTACTATCATACTTTGTTCATATCTCATTCTTTTTCTGATAATTCCTCTATAGCAAATCATCTTTGTACCTTAACTAAGAGACCCCATGTTGCTGGTTCACAAGCTAATGTTGATGCAGCAGCTTATGTTTTGTCAATTTTCACTTCTTGTAACATACCATCACATATAACATCCTATGATGTTGCCTTAACTTATCCTGTCTCAAGGTCTTTAACCCTAAAATCTTCAGAAAAAACAATAAAGTTTGGTCTTTTTCAAGTGATTTATGATGGTGATCCATATGCAGAGGTGGCTAATGAAGTACTACCTACCTTTCATGCTTATGCTAGATCAGGTATTGTTAATTGTCCTTTCGTTTCAATTTGTTTTGTCTGATTTTAACCTGGCACGGAGTTTAAGGTAGTATAGAGTACTTTTGAATCTCGTGGTCAAACTTTCGTTTCAATTTGTTTGTCTGATTTTAACTTGGCTCGGAGTTTAAGGTAGCGTAGAGTACTTTTGAATCTCGTGGTCTTATAATGTATTACCTACCTTTCATGCTTATGCTAGATCAAGTATTGTTAATTGACATACTCGGTTCGTTTAATTTGTGTATCTGGTTTTAATTTGGCACGGAGTTTAAGACAGTAAAGATTACAATATACCTAGAATGTATCGAAATGCACTTTAATTGTGTAGTCTTAAAAATGTCTCGGGGGAAGTTAGAGTTGGCAAAAAAGGAAAGAGATATTCTTTTGGAAAATGATGGAAAGGAAATTAAGGCAAACAAGTTGAAACTGAAGGGGTATAAAATACATTCAAGTCTTTTGAATTTACTTAATGGTTTATGTATCTTGAAATTGAGTTTGAAGGATTTTGTTTTAGTTTAATTTCATCCTTAATATGATAGCTAGATAGGGTTGGTTTCTTTGGAAAATCATAAGCAATTATATTGAAAAGCATTTGAGAGAGATCATTGATCATAGGGTGAAATCGTAGAGTCGAGAATAGAAGAGCGACATTCTTGAATGTTGCCTCTTGTGTAGCTTGGTTGAATTCGGGAGATAGTCCTGTTAATATTCTTCCGTTTGCTCGTGAAAGAGACTTTAACAATCTTAAAAAAATATGGTTATGTTAAGTCTAGCAACAAGTGTCATTTTTGGTTTTGTAGTATAATTATCGTTTGTGAATGCTACCTCGTATCTAGCTTAGTTGAATCCCGTAGATAGTATTGTTACTGTTCTTCAGTTTGCTCGTGAAAGAGACTTCAACTAACTATCCTCTAGAAACATGGCTACGTTAAGTCAAAACAAGTGTCATTTTGGTTCTGTAGTGTTATTCTTATTGTTTGTGTACTAAAGATTTGAAGACATTTCGATTTTATTCAACAAATATTAAGTCATGAACAAGTAACTGTTGGATCCGCCTGTTCAGGTACTGTGACTGGTGCTGTCGTATATGCAAATTACGGGCGTGTGGAGGACTATGCGACATTGAGAGAAATGGGAGTTAATGTATCTAATACTGTTGTATTGGCAAGATACGGGAAGATATACAGGGGAGACATTGTACATAATGCTCATGCTGTTGGTGCAATAGGGGTGTTAATTTTTACTGATAAAAAGGACTACGGTGGCGAAAAATGGTTTCCGGACGATAAGTGGATGCCACCAAGTGGAGTTCAAGTTGGATCAGTGTATGATGGAATTGGTGATCCTACAACACCAGGGTGGCCTAGTACTGGAGAATGTGAGAGATTATCAGACGAGGAAGTTGACGAGGGAGGAAATGTACCATTGATACCGTCATTGCCAATTTCTTGGGCTGATGGAGATGCAATCATAAGGACTATTGGTGGAAAAGTAGCAAATGCGGATTGGCAAGGAGGAAAGGATAGTCCTATTTATAGAGTTGGGCCGGGACCTGCAATTGCGAATCTCTCTTATGAAGTAAGTAACTACGCTGTTTCATTTTATGTGAAGGTGTTGACTGGACGGAGAACTTTGTGGTCTTAAACATGCCATGACATTCCGTTAGCTATTAGAGAATGTCACTAAGGAATTGGGAAGTTTAAAGTAAATTTGTTTCTAAATTTAGAAAAGTGTCACTCTTGTTGGAACAGACTAAAAAACGAAACAATTCATGTTAAATGGAACAACTCTTCTCTATTTTCTCTATTGAACTGTAAAAACTAAAAAGCACTTTATAGTAGTGATACAGATTCATCAACAACATATGAATAGTCAACGGGGAAAACGAAGGCTAACCTGTTTTGGTTGTTATGACTAGCTAGAACCGATAAGTTCTTTCAGTGCACTTTGATCCTTCTTACAGAAACTATTCTTTGTATAAGTTAATGAGGGAATATGAGAAAAACTTAGCTTGAAAGTGATTATCGGAACTGACCGTCATTTGTTTATGTCATCTGGTTCACCCTTTTCTTTAGACAGAAAAATGAGTAGTAGTCTACACGTCAATTTTGGGATTGTTGAATGATTGTAAGTTCTGCAGGGACAAGAAGTCATAAGCACAATCCAAAATGTTATTGGAGTTATAGAAGGAGAAGAAGAACCTGATCGGTACGCCTCTCTAACTTTCAACTTTTCATGAGTTATTTGACATCACTTCAGCCAGGAAATGCATACTGTATATATAATTGACCTCAACTAGTCTGTGTTCGAGGCTTAGTTGGTCATTTGAATGATTGACGAGTTGCGGCCGGCTACCATAAAACAAAGGAATAGTTATAGATTAGTGAAGCATAAAACAAGATGACTAATGTTTGTGTTGCTCAAGGGAAGATGTGTCCAGGTTTGTTATATTAGGTAATCATCGTGATGCGTGGACATTTGGAGCTGTTGATCCGAATAGTGGGACAGCATCCCTACTTGAGGTATTATTTCTCCAGAGAACTTACCTAAAACGTCAAGGTTCTAGATTTCATGAATCAAATATATACGTACATATATAAACTGACGATTACCTGGTTTACTTGTGAAATACAGATTGCACAAAGGCTCGAAAAGCTGCAAAAGAGAGGGTGGAGACCGCGAAGAACAATCATCTTATGCAACTGGGACGCTGAGGAGTATGGCCTGGTGACTCCCTTCATGTCTTCTCTTAGATAAACACGAGCATATTCGTATAACAAACAAAGCTTTTATCTCACAAGAACATACAATGACATTAACTAAAAGTTAACAACCTGCTCATTTCAGATAGGTTCAACAGAATGGGTTGAAGAAAATAGGGAAATGCTAGCTGCAAGGGTCGTGGCCTACTTGAACGTTGATTGCGCTGTTCAAGCTGGAGATTTTCGAGCCTCTGCAACACCACAGCTCGATGAACTAATCATACAAGCTGCTCAGCAGGTATTGATCCTAACTACCCAAAAAAACAGTCTAGTTATGTACACGAAAGCATCAACAACATTCCACATTTTATAGTGTTTGCTAATCATTTCGAAATCGTTTTCTTATATGCAACTAATTATGGTAACTTCTGACTCATCTTAAACTAACTTCTTCCCGGTAGGTCCAAGATCCTGATAACTCCTCACAAACGATTTACGAGTCCTGGCTCGCCTCTGGCAACGTTACAACAGTAAAGGTGAGAGTGGTAAAGTGCTTGCCTAAGTTTAGATATCATCTTAATCGGTACCTTAATGTTTCGTTTAAAAACTTACCAACTTTGAGAAAGATCAGACAGACTAATCCAGATTATCTGTTTTCATGTAGCTCGGCAGATTAGGAGGAGCTGGATCCGATTACGCAGCATTTGTTCAACACATTGGGTCTCCAACACTAGACATGTCTTTTGGAGAAGGTAACCAGATATTAGTTACCTTAAAAAGCATGTTCAGTTATTTTTCGAGTTTGTAATTGCAGAAACTGTTTAAAGTATAGGCATTCGATATTTCGTCTGCAGGTTACCCCGTATACCACTCGATGTACGATGACTTTGTTTGGATGAAGAAATTTGGAGACCCGATGTTTCATAGGCATGTAGCAGGTTTGTTTGCTATATGCTGCATTGTTCCCATTATATACTAAAACTTGCTATTAAGTAGAAAAGCAAATGTAGATGACAAATCTAAGATGTCACATACAGTTGTTTATCGTCATTTATCAAGCACATTATATTGCTCGGACAGGTAAAAAATGTTGTTGGGTACGTATCAATATCATATACTCAAAAGTAGTGTATTTTTTGAGGATCCGAAATGCAACAACATTTTTGGAGAGTGCGAGCGACATAACAAGCACATACTATGTGCATATTTCTGTGCTTGGGAGTTTTTGATGGTTAAATAAATCACGATTTTACAATGACTACAATTTTAGAGAGACTCGAAAGCAAAAACCTATGGGGTCGCTTCTATAACTAGATAACTAGCACCAACGAGTAACTAATAATCATGTTATACATAAAAAATTAACTGTTATGCCATGCTATTTTGTAACGAATCATTGCTCTTTGTTCCATTTGATTGTCCATGTATTGATCTAATTTTATAACTATTTTTACAGTGGCAAGCATATGGGGTTTGGTAGCTCTTCGACTTGCAGACGATGAAGTTTTGCCTTTTAATTACCTATCGTACGCGTATGAGCTCCAGGTATTGTTGAATCCTCAGCTTAGCTACAAACGAAATGTCACTAATGTTCTCAATATTTGTGAAACAGAAAAGTGCAGAATACTTGGAAGCTGAGATATCAGACAAGGGCATTTCACTTGTTCCTTTGTATGCTTCTATTGAAAAACTCAGAAAAGCAGCCTCAAGAATTAAGGATGACATAAAGGTACGACACGAGTTCTATTATAGAATGTCTGATTTGTAACAGCGTAAGCTTTTAGATGAGTTGATCACATAATTTAACAGTAAATATACTTAAGATTGCTCGCGTGGATTTAACTTGTAGGCACTCAAAGCAAAAAGAAGTCGTGCATCAGTGAGAGAGTTGAACGATAGACTAATAATGACAGAACGAGCATTCACAGACAGAGACGGGCTTTCGTCAAGGACATGGTACAAACATTTGGTAAGAAGTCATCTTTGAGTCCTGCTCTGATACCAAATGAAATCACGTAGTTATTCATTTCATGACAAATTGGATTTAATTACAACTTTTTACTCAGATTTACGCGCCAGCAAAACACAATGATTATGGATCTAATTCATTCCCCGGTATATCTGACGCTATTGAGAGTGCCAAGAGCCTGAATTCTTCAGACTCGTGGCACTCTGTACAACATGAAGTTTGGCGAGTTGCTCGAGCCATCACACAAGCATCACTAGTCCTCAGCGGTAGACTAACGTGAATCTTTGTATTATTTGTGAAAATATCATTCGGGATTCTCTTCCTCAAGAAAAATGTCTATCAAGTGATCCCTACGGTCAATGTCTCCACTTTTCACGAAGTTGATTCTTATGAACAACTTGCACACAGAAATGACACATGTACATATCAAAACTCTGTGTTTGTTAATGTTTATGATAAAATTTACCTATAATGAATTTATAAACGACCTAATTATGTGAATATTTTATATTCATCAATACATAAAACTTAAAATCATAAAATATCAATCAAATGTTGAGTGGCATATCAAAACCCTTTGAGCTAGCAAGTATTTGGGAGTTCATTTTTATATGATTTAAGTTGTTTCCAATTTGCACGACTATAATATAATAATCTCTGAAATTTACTGATTTGATTAATTTCAATTTGAACTTGGAAAATATCATACATTTTCTACCCTAGGAACTTCATTTCCATACTTTAACTCCTATTTGCATTTAGCTTCGTAATATATTGATTCGATTAATTCAAATTATTTTTTGCGTAAAATGATCTAACACTCCTCGTGAAAAGATTAACACTTTATGATAGGGATTTAAATTTTCGTAATTCAAATTCAAAGACATCTGATTATAACAACAATAACAAGTAAATAATTTTCCACAAATGAAATTTAAAGAAGTTCGACTAGACCTAAACCCTACTACTCTTGATTACCTTGATATCAAATAATATCTTCTCAATTTATGGATTCCAAATTCACTTAACTCAAATTCGAGACATCTAGCAAATACTATAATAAACACATAAACAATGTGATTTTACTAGTGGAATTTAGAGAAAATACGTGGTCTGTGGATAACATATACATGCTTTCTCTAGATCTAACATCCTCTATCAACTAAATATTATTTTTTATTGATCGATACTAACTCACCTACTCCTACCTTATCCAATAAGGTCGACGCCTAATTTCCCGTCCTATTACAACTGAAATCTCGAAAAGGTAAATTGTTCCATATCTTACCCCTAACTTGACTATTTTCGATATATCACTCATTCCTAACTCCCCTTACAAGTGAAAGCTCGAGAAGGTAAACCGTTGCATACCTTACCCCTAACTTGACTATTTTCGATATATCCTTAGCTCACGTATAACCTTTTTAAAAACCCGAGACATTTAACTAAAGAGACTAAAATAAAATATATCTCATGCATGAAAATAAAACAAAACAATATCTATAAATTAAGAGAGGGAAAAAAATACATTTTTATTTATCAAAACAAAAAGTTATACAACACAGATAACAGATCTTCCCTTCCATTCCCAATTTTCCCCTCTAAATTCTGCATAAAATCACCAAATTCTTCAATATTTACATCAACAATTCAAATCATTCGAAATGCAAATCTACGATTCATCAATCGAATTCTCCTCCGGTTCATTTGCGTCGACAACAACAGCATCAGCTTCTTCTTTCTTAGAAGAATAACTTCCGTCGCCGGCCCAAGTAAACTTTCCACCATGGCCGCCTTTCTTCGGAGATCCACTTATTCCGGTGGCCGATCGCCGGTCTTTTCTCGCATCTTGGCTTGATTTGGGGGTAATTTTGGAACTTTTTGATGTGTTTTTCATAGTGACTTTATTTTTTTTTCAGTGAGATTTTTGTGTGTGAATTAATGGGGTTTAGGGGGAGATTATATATAGAGGAAAATGAGATGATATTTAATTTTTGGTCCTTTGAGTATTGATAAATATCAATTTTAGTCCTTGTAATATTGGATTAATTGAAGTGTGTTTTTTAGGTAGAAACTAGAAAACATGTAACAAGGAATGGAAATATAATTGGGATTTACCTTATCAAATCGGAAGTTTGATATTTGATATTTATTTTTAATTATTGAAAATGAACTTTTAATATATTGAATTAAATACTGTACGTATATTGTAACTTTAATAATGTGTGTCTTAATATGAAGGGAAAAAATTCTATAAAATTCGATGGATTTCAGTAAATAAATACTTTATTCTAAAAATATTTATGTGTAACTTAACAAAATATTTAAGGAATGGAGAGTGAAGGTTTGAGGATGATGATATGTGGAGTGGTCAAGGATTGGACATTCGAACATTAGATAGATGACAAACAAATAATGAATTTAAAATATCATATATAAAATTTAATTTTCCTAATTTCATTCGATAAGTAACGTTTTTCTTACTAAGGAATTTGTTTTTTTCTAAATTGACCAATCAAAAATAAAAAATATATTATTATCGAATCTAGCATAACAATATAAAATAACATAACAGGTAATAAGTAATTAAATGATATATATATATATATATATATATAGATATATAAAGGATTAGAAGTGCATGTTTCAATTACTTGAAAGTCAAATTTAAATAAGTAAAATATTGTAGGGACTAAAATAAAAAATAATTAATAACTAAGGGACTAATAATTATATTAGTATTTGGTTCTATCACGTGACTTTGACATGTGCAGTGGATAATTGGATAAGAACAAACTGTGGATTGTTATAAACAGGGGACTGTACAATGACTACAAATAAATACTCCAAATTAATTATCTAGTTTATGCATATATATATATATATATATATATATATAAACTTTATTTTTTATGTTTTCGTCGATAATATATATCGAGTAACTTTATTTACTAAGATTTAATCGAGAAAGCAAAATATTTTTTATCAAATTTTATAGATCATGACTTTATCAACTAAGATTAAGCTAGATAGAAAAAGTCACCCGATAGTATATTAAATTTTCAATTTCATATTAGTAGTTTACTATTTTTTATCATCTGATATGAGCGTAAGTGAAGAATGAAAAATCATGTAATCGATCTTCACTTATATGGATTTAAGTATATTTATCGTTGTTATTATTGAATTAATTCACTAGTTTTTATCGTTTTAAAATCACATTTGATATTTTAGGAGTAAAGTGGAGTTTATTTTTAAAAAAAATGTGTGTTGAATTGTTAGAATTGGTACACGTGTAGCTATTTGAGTGTTTAATATCTCTCATAGTTAAATACATTGAGATTAAAATTAAATCTTTTAAATATAACATTTAAAATAGTAATATATGTGAATTGATTTGTGAAAACTCAACAATATTTTTGTATATATGATCTTCAATTTCAACTTCAAGTTATGTTTTACAAAATTAACTCTGTGGGACATGGTTTCAAACATAAATATTTAAAATTAGTATAAATTTAATCAAGTAAATAAATTGAAATATATATGAAAAAATAATAGACACATAACTATTTCAAGTTTGATCTTCAAAACAAAAACATATTAAGTTTAATTGTAATTGTCGTTTATAAGAAAAGGCAATGATAAAATTATCATAATTGAGTATTCTTTTGTATATTAATATATTTTCTTAATATATTTCTTTATGATTTCATATTTTGTAGTGAAAATTCTAATTATATATTTGAATATATTTTAGTAATTATCAAAATTGATTACAAGTTAAGTACTTTTTTTAAAAAAAATTAAATTTTACTTTGTGTACTGGGCAAGAAAAAAAATTCCTTGCAAAAAAAGGGTCAAAATTCAAATAGGAAAATCTATATATATATATATATAAAATAATATATAGGTCAAAAGGAATTGACTGGATCAATTCATTATGGTACCTATAGTTTAACTTAAATGATAATTGTAGAAAACATTCTTAAAGTGATTTTGTTTAAAAAAATGAAATATTTGATATTTATATTAAGATTGATTAAGCTTAAATTTACATCATAATGTAAGTGAAAATCGCTTAAATTATCTTAAAAAGAATCAATCTACTCTATAATCAACTTACGAGTAACACATTATTATCTTAACTAATTCAATTCACCAACACGGGTTGTGGTTCACTGATGAAAGTACTCCACCTTTAGCTAAAGATTTCGGGTTCGAGTCTTGAGTTTGGAGAAAAATTTGTTGGGAGCGCCACTTGCAAATGGACTCAAATTTAGTCGGAATTTCAATGTGGGCTCCAGACATCGGATGATTTTTTTTTTTTGAAAAAACTAATTCAATACGTCTCAAATTATCAATCGTGTTTATTTTTACACTTCCTTAAAAATTAAATAACTAGGACATTTTTTTTATTAATTTACTTTTATTTATGCTTTTAAGATATAGTTTCTCTTTATTAAATATTTACTCTATGTATTTATAATTTCAAAAACACTTACTATGAAAAATAAAATGAGAAAATATAATTAATTTTATCATAAACTTCTAAAGTGATATAACTATGAAGCAATTTTTTTTGTTTGTTTTTTAAAAGAAACAAAACAGATAATCTGAAATGAAATTGGTAAAAATATCAAATGAGTCACGAAATGACCACCAAAGGTTGTGACGTAGCAAACATGAGATCAAGTGTCTCAATTTTCTTTGATAGGAGTGTTTTCTAAAATGAACCATATACAATGTGAATCTCGACCAATCGGACTCCAATAAGGATACCAAATCAGATGTCTCAATTTTCTTTGATAGGAGTGCTTTCTAAAATGAACCATATACAATGTGAATCTCGACCAGTCGAACTCCAATAAGAGTATCAAATCAAATGTCTCGATTTTCTTTGATATGAGTGATTTTCTCGAATAAACCATATATAATGTAAATCTAGATCAATCGAACTCTAATACAAGTACCAAATGAGGACGACCCCGACCCCCCCAAAAAAAAAAAAAAGAAGTCACATGATGACATGGCATTTTCTCATAGGCAAATGCAAGAAAGGGCCAAAATTGCCAAATTGATGCCCTAGCTCCTATCCTAAATCCCTAAAAAAAAACCCTAAAGACCAAAAGCCCCACAAAAAAAAGAAAAGAGAAAAAATAAAAACCCAAACACAACTTATAATAAAGCTTTATAATGAATATGAATAGCTTCGCCATTTCCCTCAAAATTCCACCATTACTTTCACTTTCTCCGCCTCCATCAGCTAAGCTTCTAAACCCCAATTTCTCTCCTTTTCTCCTCCATACCCGTAAGCTTCGAATCTCAGTTTCTTGGGTTTGTGGGGTTTTTTTTAATTTTTTTTTTTGGTGTTGTTTTTCTGGCTAGATGGGATAATGTTATATTGTTATTAGTTTGGCCATTTTTAATTGTAAAGTTTGATGCTTTTAGCTATTTGTTATGTGGGTTTTTTGTCAGTTGAGTCGTTAGTAATTGAGATGAATGTATGAAGTGCAATATACAGTGTTTTCTTTATGGGATAATTTTGTTATGATTGTTGACCATTGTTTATGTTAAAGTTTGATGCTTGTAGCTATTTGCTGTGTGGATTTTTCTTGAGTCTAGTAGTTAGTAATTCAGACAAAAGTATGAAATGCTTTTAGCTATTTGCTGTGTGCTACTTGTGTTTTTTTTTTTTTTTGAATATGCTTTTTTGACCTTAGATAAGAATTGTGTGGAGTAATGCAGATTAGGGCAGAAGGTTAGTAGTTGGATGTGCATTGTCTTGCTTTTTGCCCATACTAGTAGTCTTAGTATCCCATTGATATGGGGGACTTAATACTACTTTTCTAGACTCAACTTTGTGGGACTACACTGGGTATGTTGTTGTTGTTGTTGCTTTTCTTGTAAATTTAGCTGACATTATGCTTATCTACTGCTTAGATAAGCTTGTTGTGGTTTGTTGGGTGTGTTTTTGTTATGGGAGTAAAACCAACAAATTAACCTTAATTTCACTGAGTTTAGTACTGTGAACTGGACGTTGGCTGTTGAAACTAGGAGTGTTTTTTTTGGTCTGTGTACTGCTAACCCTGACCCCAAATTGGTCAATTTTATCGACAACCCTACTTTTGAAGGTAATGTTGCAGAACACTGTAGGCTATAGCTTGCTCAATGGCTTTCTAATGGATGTAGGTCATGTATTTAATGTTGTTCATGATAAATGAAATATAATGTATCGGCGAACCCTTCATTCTTATCCTCTAACGATTGTGAGGTTTGGACCAACTTGTGCCCAACTCGACTGATTCATTGGACAGACAGTTAGAATTGACGTGCACAAGTTTCATGTAAAAGGTTCAATTAATTTTAAGAATGAACACAATTGAGGAACCTAGCAATTTTATGAGTCTTGTGGTGAAGAGAAAATTGAAGTGTCCGCGGTAGAGGGTCATTTAAGAAAAAAAGATAGTGAATAACTTTGAACTGATCGAAGACTAAAGTATCACAAGCAAAAGAAGAAAGAAGGGTTAATATAATTTCTTCTTCTGGACCAAAAAAAGAAGAAGAAAAAAGGAGATGTTTTTGCTGGATAATAAATTGAACACCTTTTGTACAATTTAAATTATGTCAAATGAGATGCAAACTATTATGATCTTCCATGTTAACCACCACTGTTAAGGAAGCAACATGTTAAATTGTTGGCACTACCTAGTGTTTTCAAGTATCTAAATTGTTCCCAAGGGTTGATTGTTCCATTGTACTATAATATAGATTTCCTTTGGATGTCCAGTAATCACATGTGGGGATGATTCCTTTTAATGGGTCAAACAAGTGAATTTACTTAATAATTGAAAATTTGTGGTGGTGATACTTTAATGTAGGACCTCTATTTGTTCTGATACCGTGTTGATACCATGTTGTAGTGTATGACTGTTTCATCTAAAAGCTTAAGCTTTTAAAGAGTTTGACTTTTATTTATTTATTCAACAAGATGCAATATAGGATTGCTTTAAGTAATTTCTGTTGTGGTGTGGTAACACTAGACAGGTGTCCTCAGAGCAACATCTAGGAGATTTTTTGGTGCAGTTGGAGTATCTTTAAGGACAATATCAACCATGGAGAATGTAAGTCATGATCTCATAATATAGCATCCTTGTTAAGAGTGCCATCCGTAAACATTACCACTTGGGCTTAAGCATGATTTAAGTTATTTATGCCATCCGTAAACATTACCACTTAGGCTTAAGCATGATTTAAGTTATTTATGCCATCTCCTCTCTGAACAGGATAAAGAAATTATTGGTAGTCAAAAGCAGCAAATAGCAAAGCTGTTTGAGGAATCACTTAGAGCAGCATTCCCTGATATTCCAGATGTACAACCTTTGGTTGCTATTTGCAATGATCCAAAACATGGTGACTATCAATGGTATGGCTTAATCTGATTATTCTCTAACGTTGAGCACTATCCTTTTAATTTTCTAGTCAGTAATGAATCGATTAATTCGTAACTTCTCACTTTGAAACTTTTGGGCAGCAATAATGCAATGAGCTTGTGGAATAAAATTAAAGGCAAAGGTACACAGTTCAAGGGTCCTCAGCCTGTTGGAAAGGTGATTAGATATCCTGTTAATCTCTACGTCATTTCTTTTCCAAACATGGTTCTAGAAGTGAAAGCTTCCAACTCACTATCAGTTGCTTTCACATTTTAGGCAATTATAGAAAATCTTCCTGCATCGGAAATGATAGAGAATTGCTCTATAGCAGGACCCGGTTTTGTTAATATTGTATTAGCAAGGCAATGGATAGCGAAGGTATTTTCTTTAACCAGTTCTGGTTTTTCTGGCAGTTTTTTTTAGTTGGTTGGTTAGAATCACACAATAACACTTCTGTCTTACTGATACAGAGTCTTCAAAAGATGCTAATAGATGGCATTGAGACATGGGCACCCAAGCTTCCTGTTAAAAGGACTGTTGTTGACTTCTCATCACCCAACATAGCAAAAGAGATGCATGTGGGTCATTTACGATCTACTATAATTGGAGACACTCTGGCCCGTATGTTGGAGTTTTCCAATGTTGATGTTCTTCGGAGAAACCATGTGGGTGACTGGGGCACACAGGTAGATTTCATGCTCAGTATTCTCTCATTCTCTTATACTCTTCCCACGAGTAATACCTATGAGATACATCATCTAGAAAAAGAGTAATACCTATGAGATATATCCATTGGCTTTGCTTGCAAAATCATTTCTGGTCTGCATGTGCTTTAACATAATCATACGAGGGAACCATAAGTGTTTTTCCTATCTTCAAACCGACACAATGATTATGAGCTGCTTGATCAACAATTGTTCTTTTCAAGCTCATGGAAAAGTGTATCTTCTACTAGAAATGTTTGTTTCCATACTGATTTATTTTAGGGCCTCATACTCGTTATTTCTTCTGCAGTTCGGAATGTTAATTGAGTTCCTTTATGAAAAATTTCCTAATTGGGAAGCTCGTAATGCTCCAGCAATCGGAGATCTGGAGGTGAGTATTGGTTTTATTCACTATAGTTGTTTTTTTCATGTTATCTACAGTTAGATCTGATAGAGGCATGCAACCTGCATATTACCGTCTAGCTATGGATAGAACTCTATGATTTGACTAGTGTTGTTTCCCTTGTTTACCCATGCTCTTTCTTTGCAGTTATTTTTTGACCTTTTATTGCGTAGGCGTTTGGCCAAGTATTCCAAATATTTTTTACTTATTTAAAATTTATGGAATTGGAGTTTGAAGATGAAGTTGTGTCTGATTACTTTTTACAAAGAATATTTGCAATAATGATCATGCTTGAATGTACTTAAATACGACTTCGAAAGAGAAAAGTGAGTTGGAAACATGCTATAAGCTGTTCCCCAAATTGGAAATACAATTTCGAGTTGGATTGATAATTTTCATTGCCAAAACACTATTTTTCAAATAAAGTGAAAATTATATTCTGAAAAAGTGATTGATACATTGAATCTGCAGTTACTGGTACTAAAAAATTTAAAATGGTGAGATTTTGATTGTACATATTTGGCAACCTTTAATGCTCACACAAGATTACTTGAGAGATTTTGAGCTTGCTCGTAGCAAGCATGCCTTATATCATGTTTCTTGAGATTTTCCTTGGATGAGAAGGCTGTTGTGTGGATAGGAAGGCAGAAATTTATTTTACTCGATGAGGTAATCCTTATTTTCATTTGTTGCTAGGCATTCTATAAGGCTTCAAAACAAAGATTTGACAATGATGCAGATTTCAAGGAAAGGGCGCAAAAGGCAGTCGTTAGTCTTCAGGTAACCTCATTTTATTTTCTTATTAAATTTGGCATGTATGATCACATCTTGTTTTGAGAGGTTATTTAGAGTTCAGTAATTAGTTTGTTATTGGGGGTGGGGTTTGAACATGAATGTGTTCTGTTATTTCTATTGCTTCTCTTTTGCTGCTAGAGTGAAAAGGGATTACATACAATAATGGATAGCTCCCTTACTGAAGGATCAGTGCAAATAGTTGGTTACTTTGAATTGAAATGCTGTATCTGATGTGTTTCTCTTACCTGTTCATGTGCATGTCTTACAGGGTGGGGATGAGAAGTACAGGATGGCATGGGCACAAATATGTGAAATCAGCCGAAAAGAATTTCAGAAGGTTTATGAGAGACTTGGGGTTCACTTAGAGGAAAAGGTACTACAGTTGACTTTTTTTTCCACTTAATTTGTATAGAACTTTGGATGGCTCTATGGGGACATGCAGTAGTTCTCTGGTTGTCCTCGACTGAGTACTGCAATTGCCATGCTAGTTTTCTTTAGCCTCCTTGTAAATTATGGAGTATGGACAAGGTTTTTCAATACTTCATGCTATAAAATGGCACAGGTAAGTATGTGCTAACATTAGCACCTGATAAAGTGAGAATCTGTTTTCTGTCTCTTACATCCTTGTGCTCCGACTTATTTAAAAACTTGATTCTGTTAGTTGAGAAGGTCTTGGAATGATGAAATGAAATAGAGTATAGTGTTACTGATTGTGGTGGACTGCAATATGTGGTTATGTATGTTAGTTACCGAGCGCTAGAATGTAAAATGCCAAATTGACATTGATGGTGTTTGTTTTAGTTTATTTTTATCTGATAAAGAATCAATTTGATAATAAATGCAGATTGTATGTTCAGTACAACTGCACAATCACTATTTATTATAACTTTACTCAAATGCCAAGGAGCAAAATCTCAACTTCTGACATGATTGTGAATTACTTCAGACTCATTTGGACATGAGCATTTTTCCCAACTTTTTTCAAAACAGCTTTTGGTTATAACATTGAACTGATTTTTTGAAGATGAGTTTCAAATTTGGGAAGTGGTTTTGACCAGTTTCTCAAATGATCTTTTTTTTGCTCACGAAACTTCTTCAATTTTCATGTTAAATGCTTGTTCAAACACAACTTCTACTTCCAAATACCTTTTTTCAATATCAGTTTCAAGGAGACTGCTCTAGAGATCCTTCCTTGTATACATGAAATCTAAAGATATAAAGACTGTTGCTGCTCAAGTATTACTAGGAACGGTCCTATTTACATTGCAGCTGGCTTGTGATTTGAATAATAATAGTTGCTGAAAAGAAAAACAAGTGAATTAATTTCAGAATAGAAGTTGTTGTAATCTAATCTGTCGAATCGCAGAGTTTGTACAGGCTTTTGCAGTGTTGCCTTGCTTCATCACTCTTATACCTCTTCTTGGTTATAGATTCTTTTTGATGATTTAAACTTATTCAATGAGATGGGGGAGTGAAAGAACATGATGTATTAAGCTAATTTCTTGAATTAGGTGTAGGATTTACCTGTCAAAGAAAAAATATGTTATGGCTGCTATAATTGAGCCATTAGTCTCTGGTATTGTTTTCAGTAAATTAGTTATTTGTTTTACAATTTACGGTTTATCCTGTCATATGTCGTAAAAGAACCCGGGAAGAATTGATAGGTGTTCAGTTGGAGGGTTTTCCAGCTGATTTATGCTTTTCTCTTTATTGAGTATTTTCCTGCCCATTTTATGAGTGAGCGAAGCCTCATGGATTTAATTTGGTGTTTCTTCTGTTAGGGTGAAAGCTTTTATAATCCGTACATTCCCAAAGCTTTAGAGATGCTTAATGAGAAGGGATTAATTGAAGAAAGTGAAGGAGCCCGCGTCATCTTTATTGAAGGGAAGAAAATACCGCTTATTGTTGTGAAGAGGGATGGTGGTTTCAACTATGCTTCAACCGATCTTACTGCTCTATGGTTAGTTCTAGTTGTAATTTGTTTTTCTGTATAGACTTTGCAAATATTACCTTTCTTCACATCAAGAATATAGGTTCAATGGTAGTTGTGAGTTGGTCTCACTTAAGAAAGTGTGACACTTGTCCTTTTGGTTATTTTCTTTTATCGAATGATTTGATTCTAAGTAATTGATAATCGACAACCAAAAAACAAAGAAATATTCAATTTGCTGAAAGTTGAATGCGCATTCTCTAGTGGGTGATCCAATGGGTGATCAGTTCTGCCCTTGTATCAGAATTGAGGTTTTATACGAGTGGCATATGATTTTTATATGAAGCATGGGGTGAAATTATCTTTTTAGTGATTTCTATAGACAAGTGAAAATTTGTGAAGTCTGCGGGTAGAGGGAGTTGTGAATTGTGCAGTAATGAAGATAACTAGATGGTTGAGGGAGTTGTAAATTTGCTGAGGAAATTTTCATTGGGATGCTATGAAGTAACAATTAAATTTCATTTAAGCTTCCTATCTGCATCTTTGTAGGTATCGACTAAATGAAGAAAAAGCAGACTGGATGATATATGTGACTGACGTTGGACAGCGTGAGCACTTTGAGATGGTCTTTTCTGTAAGTTACTGATATTTTTACCCCTCTATCCTCTGGTGGAGTATGATACAATGGAGGAACTTTGTTGGGATTGAGCTTTACTCGTGCTTCTTTTTTTATCTTCTGGGTAAAATTCTCTTCTAGGCTGCAAAACGTGCGGGCTGGCTTCCTCCAAACGAGAATGATTATCCTAAAGCCAGTCATGTAGGATTTGGTTTAGTTTTAGGGGAAGATGGGAAACGGTTTCGTACTCGAAGTACAGAGGTGGTTAAGCTGGTTGATTTGCTTGATGATGCCAAGAAGCGGTGTAAAGCAGCACTTGAAGAAAGAGGTGTGCTCTATGTTTTGATGTAACTTTGGTATATGGCATTTTGGCTTAATTTCTTTTCTGCTTGTATGTCTTTGCTCGTCATAGCTTCTCTCTTGTGAATACTATGGGTAATAATGTAGTGAAATTGCGAAAGAGTATACTTCAAGTTATACATTTCATGATTGTCTTATCAGGTAAGACTAAAGATTGGACAGCTGAGGAACTAGAGCAAACTGCTGAAGCAGTAGGATACGGTGCTGTTAAGTAAGTTCCTCATTCTTGTGCATGCTACCTTATACTCTGCAGGAGATAAAAAATGAGCCGGTAAATTTGATCCAGAGCTTTCATGTTCAGCCACTGTTGGATTAAAACACTCACACACACACACACACACACACACACATATATATGTATTTATTTTTTTTGATAAAGGTTCTTTACACATGAAAGCCTTCAACTTAATTAAAGAAAGGAAACCTTCAACTGTTTCATTAATGGTAGTTATCTTTTCATTTAAAAGTATTCTTATTGAAGCTTTCTGTTCTAAAGAAGTAAATATATTCATTAGATGATTAAAAACTGCCAATTTGGAAGAAAGGGAATATATAAATAAGAACATATTGGATGAAATGGGTAATGGTAAGGGAAGATAGAATGTCCTATACCCTAGTGTCGGTTATAACATCGGTAATGTACTCCAATTTCATGCCGAGTAAAGAACTTTTTGTGTGTATCATTTTATTCCAAGAGAAGTATTTTTAGTGTTGAGACATAACATTTATTCAACAATTGAAACTTTTCATCTGTGATATGTTATTCTCCCTATCAAATTAGAATTTTATCAACTGATATAAACAACTTAAATTAACTCTTTAATCTCCGCATGTAGTCAAATTTGCCGTGCAGTGATCTAGAACCAAAGGAAGTACTCCCTCCATTTCAATTTGTTATTCTTGCTTTCCTTTTCTTAATCTATTTAAAAAAGAACGCACTTCCCTTTTTTTCTTTTGCAACTCTTTAATTCCTACTTTCCACATGACATGTTTAGGACCACACTAGATTAAAAGACATTTTGGTACATTCCACATATTTTTAATTTAAGATCACAAGATTCAAAACTCTTCTTTATTTTCTTAAACTCAGACAAACAAATTGAAACGGAGTCAATTATTTCATAAAAAGAGCACTAGAAAGAAACATTTTCAATCTTGGGAAAACATCTTTCTGCCTAAAAAGATGTGGTGTATTGTTGTGTATCTTTAGATGTGATATCTCATCGTTGCAGTTTTTACATTAGGTGATTTTGACGTAGTAAGAGTTTTGCTATACATATGTTTAGATGCTTTTCTTTTTGTCTCAGCAAGTTCCTGACTTTTCTTTTGTTCTCCCTTTCTTTTGGTACCTTAAACCAGATATGCTGACCTGAAGAACAACAGGCTGACCAATTACACTTTCAATTTTGATCAGATGCTTAGTGATAAGGTATGTGAATGGATATCGTTTCATGAAATGAATAAATCTGTTCATTTTAAACAGCTTATTCAACCCGATTCCAATTCTTCAAATTGACCAGATTTCTTGCAAAGTCATTTGGCTCCTCTTTAAATTCTTTTAGCATATACAGAAACAACTCAGTTATTCCATTCACTTGGTTTATAATTGAAGCACCAGAGTCTTTACATGTTTTTTATAATTGATTTTTTGTGAGGAGTCCATGTTTTTCACTTTGTGGTTGTTCTCCATCTGTACGGACGTGTTCTCTTAGTTACTTTCTTTTGCTACAGCCTTCCATATTCTGTTTCTCTGTTCAGAATTGATTCTCTTGTATTCTTCTGTGATTGGCAGGGAAATACCGCTGTTTATTTGCTCTATGCACATGCTCGTATTTGTTCAATCATCAGGAAATCTGGTAAAGATATAGAAGAGTTGAAAAAGGTAATCTGATAATCTCATCTATATTATGTGCCCTAACTGAACTCTTCTTTGTCAAGAGTTTTCTCCACGGGTTAGTCGGGTAGGCCGAATAACCTTTCAACCCTTTGCTGTTAGCCCCCTTTATGGCCACCCAAAAATTCTTGAAGTAGGCAAACACGTGATAACTTGGTAGTTTAGCTAATGTTAGATAGATAATTCAGTACGACAATATATCTAGTGAAATCTGGGAACAGAAATGGAATAACACGAAACTTTCCCAGAGTAATACTACTATTACTAGTATGAAAGACTAAGCCGATTCTCAACTACCCAACTTACTCTCTACCCTAATCTGTGTCATCCATAATCTCTATCCGAGCTCATCTCTTTGGTGAGCTAAAGCTGCGTCATGTCCTGTCTAATCACTTGTTCCCAATACTTCTTCAATCTTCCTCTACCTCTCCTATAACCATCCATAGCCAACCTATCACACCTTCGCACTGGTGCATCCGTGCAACAGATATTTCAGTAATGTTAAAATTACAAGAGTGATGTAGAATTACTATTTGTGGTGCTTATCAATTCATTTTCGCTGGACAGAGTGCGGCAATAGATTTGGCTCATCCAGATGAACGTACGCTAGGCCTCCATTTACTCCAGTTTGCTGAAGTAAGAATTTTTTAAATCTTCTTATCACTTAAATGATTTCTTATTGCTTCTGCATAGTTCTAATCAAGTAAAAATTTTGTCGTCTCTTTTGCAGATTGTTGAAGACGCTTGTACCAATCTTTCGCCACACTTGGTGTGTGAATATCTTTACAATATATCTGAAGACTTCACCAAATTCTATACCAACTGTCAGGTATGAAATTTTCTTAACAACAAATTAAGCTAAACCAAACAAATGCCATGCCCGCTATAGACCAGCTTGAACCACTCACTAATCGAACACCAAATAATTATAGTTCATTGTCTAAGATTCATGAAAATCTTGAATACAGAAACCAGTTAGGCTGTGCTGTAGGATGAGTTACGATCCAGCTAGGGAAAAGGGTTAACCTGAAGCGGTGATTTAGCCAATGGGGAAACGTGCATCGGTTGGAACTCTTAGAATAGTTGTTCCAATCCGAGAGTCTATCCCAGCACCGAGAACTCATCCACTACATCTACGCAAGGATTAGAGCTTGTTTGGATGTTTATAGCTCAAAAGCACCTAATAGAAGCCAATCCAAACAAACAACCTTCAGTAGAGAGCGTTTTACCCATAGCAACCCTCTCTAACGCGAATTTAGATCAGTTGGACCAATGGCTTTGGATACTCGATAGTACACGAAAAAATATACTGTTAAATAACTCTGGGATAGCTTGTATTTATGAATATATTTCGGAACTTTGCAGGTCGTTGGCTCGGCCGAGGAAACAAGCAGACTCTTGCTGTGTGAGGCAACAGCAGTTGTCATGAGAAAGTGTTTCCATCTGCTGGGAATCACTCCTGTTTACAAAATTTAACCTCAATATGAGTATTTTTTTGGGGTACTTTTCTTTATTCTTCCCTTTAGTTTTTTAGTATTGAAATGAAAATATATTTGAAAAAAAAGAGCAAAAATATTACAGAAATGTTTATTGTATTTGATTTTTACTACTTATAAATCGATGGAAAAAATGTTGATCTTTTATTTATGAGCACATTTACTAGCTGTTATTAATGAAAATGCAATGAGTACTGGTCCTCACGGCCCGGCCTAGCCTAGTTTGGGGGCCAATGGACTCGTTTGATCTTAAAAATTAGTGGAGTGGTATACGAAAAAATACTTTAAATCATAACTCAATATATTTTAATTTGTTTGTACATTTGATACCCTTCATTATTTCCTTTTAAAAGACTTCTTAGGTGTTTTAGACATCAATTAAATCCTAAAATCTTTTTTTTAATGATTGAGTTTGAGATAATGGATGAATTTGATAAACAATTATACATTAAAAATGATTTATAAATGTCTTTTCAATTTTTTAAAAAATATGTATGGGACCTAATGGATTCTTTAGATTTTATTTCAGATATATTCAGATCTTTTTGGTACTAAAACTTAGTTGTGTCTCACATTTGGGACCTACTCTCTCTACCTGACAAGACGTAAACTTGAGTTGTGATGAAATGATTGAGATTTTTTTGTCAGATTTCGAATATGAGTATTAAAAAATAAAAAGAATCTTTTTGATCTAAATAGATGTTGCAACGCGTTTTATCATTCTAATTAGATTTTTAATATGAATATTAAATATCGAATAAAAAAACTAGCTTTATGAATTATGAAATACACAAGCTCAAATGAAAAAGGTGCCTCAATAATTCACTAGTTGGGACAACTTGGTTTAGCATCAACTCCATTATTTATATATTATGAGTTTTAAAAATTGTGAGTCGATCTTAAAAATTTTTTATTCGTGGGATTAATTGACTGAATACTAAAGGTCAATAATATTTCTTTAGAAACGACTTCTACGACGATAAACATAATAACATGATTAATTTAACAAATTTCATTATACTAACTCCATGTTTACATTCTTCATTTGTTCTTATCATGTTCTTTGCGATGAATCAAAACCTCGAAAGTTTCTATTCAAGGGCAAAATTGTAATTTTACCGAATTCATACGCTTCATATTTTGAACTCCGAAATACTTATGTACGTATCGTAAAATTATACTGACTACATACCCAAAACACAATGAATCACACTATAGAAATTATGGTAGGACGATAAGTATTTTTTCATTTTAAATTTAATATTGCTAGATCGAATCTTGACAATAGTCTCATTGGATAGGGAGCATTTAATTTTGAATGTTCAGATATCTCTCACTCTTAGTCAAATATCTTATATTTCGATCAAATAATTTTAAATATGAAGTAATTAAATATCTCGTGTTTAAAACACACGTTAATGCTTAATAGACCTACACATACTGTTACTGATTGAAAATAAATATTTTTAATTATTTAACACCGTAATATAAAATTGTGTTTTTGACCATTAACTCGATATTTTATATTTTCCTTGTGGTGGGGGAACAGAGTACATACATGCTAATATGCCAAACATTACTGTAAATTTTTTTTATAATTTTTAATTAAAGCTTGCGGAATCGAGGCTAATTCTCTCAACTCCATTTGATAATATATTCTTGAATCCGGTAACACTGTCCGACACACATTCACTAACTTGTGAAAATTATACAGAGTTCTGTACTATTTTTGCAGTGGCTACAGTCTTCTTGAGCTCAGAAAGAGCCGTTGTGGTAAAAAGGGTGTTTGCCTGATAAAGAGAAAGCACATTTCTTGAGGTAAATAAAGAGAATAAGTACATTCATAGAGGCAAAGTTGGTGTGGAGGAAGTAGAATGGCAAGAGGATTAAGTATCATATTTGCAGCTACTGTGGTCTTAGTGATTCTTGGTGAGTATACCCTTTTTGTTTGTTTAGTGAAAAGTTCAAATTTTTTTGAGTTATGAGCTCTTGGTAGTTGTATGTGTACCCTTTTCATTTCTTTGGTAAAAAGTTTAGATTTTTTTTTTTTGAGTGATGAGCTTCATTGTGAGCTCTTAATGATTTAGTATCATATTTGCAGCTTCTGTGCTCTTGGTGAGTATACCCATCTTGTTTGTTTAGTGAAAAGTGTAGTTTTTTTTGAGTTATGAGCTGAATGTTGTGTAATGTTAATGATTCTTGGTAGTTGTACTCATACCCTTTTCATTTCTTTAGATTATTTGAGTGATGAGATATGTTGTGAGCTCCTAATGATTCTTGCCTTCTTGGTAGCGCAACCCTTTTTAGTTTCTTAATCAAAAGTTCAGTTTTTTATGAGTGATGAGCTGCATTGTTCTTAATGCTTCTTGGTACTATTACTCTTTTCATTTGTTAATCGTTCAGATATTTTTACTGATGAGCTTCATTGTGAGCTCTTAATGATTCTCGGAAGTTCTACCCTTTTTAGGTTTTTAATCAAAAGTTCAGATTTTTATGAGTGATGAGCTTCTTTGTTCTTTTATGCTTCTTGTTACTATTACCCTTTTCATTTGTTAATCAAAATATCAGATTTTTTGTGATGAGCTTCATTGTGGGCTCTTGATGATTCTTGGTAGTTGGTACTTGTACCCTTATCATTTCTTTAGTGAAAAGTACAGATTTTTTGAGTGATGAGCTTCATTGTTCTTAATGCTTCGTGATACTTCTACACTTCTCAAACAGATTGTTGTTTGATTATTAGGTTCTTTATGATGCATTTCACTCATATTTAACTATTTGTTTCAGTTGGTGTATGTAACTATTTTGTGGCCAACAGATTAGATTTTTTTAGTTAGCTTTGACCAGCTTATACCTTGCTTCATTTTGGGGTTTCATTTTAATAGTAGCATATTTTTGCTCTTACTGATTCTTGGTTACTCTACCCTTTTCATTTCTTTAATCAAAACTGCATATTTTTTTGGGGGAGATATATATTATCTATGTTCTTGATGATAATTTCACTCATATTAACTCCTTGTTTCAGCTTTCAGTGCTATAATCATAGGTGCTGATCATTATATTTAGTGTATGTAACTATTTTTGTGGAATAAAAATTAGATTTTGCAGTAAACTTTGACGAGCTTATGCCTTGCTTTATTTGGGGTTTTCATTTGAATAATCTTAAATATGTATTGAAGTGAAGTAAATACCTTGTGTTTACCCCTTCTTATGTTGTGTATATAGACTTGAAGGCAATATGTAACTAATTTTGTGGTCCACTGTGTCCTCTTTTAGTCGAACTTATTACTATTTGTCTGTTTTCCATTACTTCTGCTTTTTGTATGTGGTTCATTTCCATTATCTGTTAGTACTACAACATGTGTAAAACGACAGAACTTGTTAGCTGTGATCCATTATATATGCATTATGGTGTTGTAATTGTTTCTGACTACTTTGAATATGGTGGTTGCATTTTGGATGCTGTTCTTTTCTAGATTTATTAGTGTTGTTGATTGCTTTTGTAATTGTTTCGAGATTCCTCTTCATAACTAGCTATTTATCTGCTAAAACCTCAAATTATAATTGGACTTGAGGAGGTTAGGGAAGTTTGTTCTAAGCAGTGGCGCAGTCAGGATATTCGTTTAGCCTAAGGGGTGTCAAGATATAAAGGAGTAAATAACAAAGAAGTCAAGAGGAGTCAATATATAGTATATATACATAAAAGAACTTTACCCTAGCTATGCATGTAATTTTCCGACAATGGGTTGTCAATTGATGAGACCCCCCTTGAATACATGTGGCTCCACCACTGGTTCTAAGTACTAGATTCGCATACAAGTTTCAATCTTTAACGAGCAAGAATAATTAAATAGTCGAATGTGGTTCCACCTCTGGTTTTAAGTACTGGATTTGCATACAAGTCTCAATTTTCAACGAGCAACGATGAATGAATTTGATAGTCAAATGAATTCATTCACCTGATTACTTCTTTTTGTCCGTGCCCCACATCGCAAATCAGAGCATTGTGTTTCTTGGGTTCTACTTTTTTCATTGAGGTGAATGGTCTCTTATCATCATTTCACTTGACAACTCCAGAAAATATGTCGAAAGGGCTATGCTTGAATAAATCATGCTGACCAACTATAATAGTGAAAGTCAACTACTGATACCTTCTCTTTAGTAAGACTTCTTTTAGTCATGTAGATATATGTATCTTAGTTAGATAACATCTAGTTAAAGGGAACATTACTTTGTCTTTATTGAATAATGAAATGATTTGTGAGTGTGGGGGGATTCGTTTTAGTTGTTGAAAAAGCAATAAATATATAGACAGTAACAATTAAGCTGCAAAATGACAGCAAATGGTGATGTATATGCCTAAACCTTTGCCAGGGAAATCGTAATTTGGTTACTTAGCGTTTGTCCGTGTTAGAATGAGTTATATATAGTGTGTTACCAAGGTAGTTCGTCTGAATATTCCTGAGCTGACTGCTGACCATTTTTCACCCCATGGCAGGCATTTGCAGAGCAAGCAGAGTTGGAATTTGCTATGGACGAAATGCCGATGATCTTCCTACACCTGAAAAAGCTGTGCAGCTCATTCAAATGCACAACATTAAATATGTAAGGATATACGACTCAAATATCCAGGTCCTCAAGGCCTTTGCGAATACTGGAATTGAGCTTATGATTGGGATTCCAAACTCAGACTTGTTGGCGTTTTCTCAATTCGAGTCTAATGCCAATACATGGTTAAAAAACAGCATTCTTCCTTACTATCCAGACACGAAAATCACTTCCATAACCGTTGGTGCTGAACTCACGGAAGCCCCAAATACTACAGCTGCTCTGGTGGTACCTGCAATGCAAAATGTGTTCACAGCTTTGAAAAAAGCTGGTCTTCATAGGAGGATTAAAGTCTCTAGTACCCATTCATTGGGCGTATTATCCCGATCGTTCCCACCTTCTGCAGGGGCATTTAACAGTAGTCACGCCTTTTTTCTAAAACCGATGTTGGAATTCCTTGCAGAGAATCAGTCACCTTTTATGATTGACTTGTATCCGTATTATGCGTATAGAGATTCTTCTACCAATGTGTCCCTAGACTATGCTCTATTTGAGGCATCCTCTGAAGTGATTGATCCCAACACTGGTTTACTTTATACGAACATGTTCGATGCTCAGCTTGATGCTATTAACTATGCTTTAATGGCTCTAAATTTCAAAACAGTTAATATCATGGTCACTGAGACAGGCTGGCCATCTAAAGGATCACCAAAAGAGACAGCTGCAACTCCAGATAATGCACAGACTTACAACACAAATTTGATACGGCATGTTATCAACAATACTGGAACTCCTGCGAAGCCAGGAGGAGCAGTTGATGTTTATGTTTTCTCATTGTTCAATGAGAACAGGAAGCCAGGTTTAGAATCTGAGAGGAACTGGGGTTTATTTTTCCCAGATCAGACAAGTGTATATAACCTTGATTTTACCGGTAAGGGTGTTGTAGACACGACTGCAGGTGGAAACAATACCGGTTCAAATGGAACGTGGTGCATTGCTTCATCTTCTGCATCTGAAGCTGAACTTCAGAATGCCTTGAGTTGGGCTTGTGGTTCTGGAAATGTAGACTGCTCCGCTATACAACCTAGCCAACCTTGTTTTGAGCCTGATAACCTTGCATCACATGCTTCTTTTGCATTCAACAGTTACTACCAGCAAAATGGAGCTACTGACATTGCTTGCACTTTTGGAGGAGTTGGCGTTAGAACAAACAAGAATCCAAGTATGTAGACTGACTCATTTCATTCTCTTCTTTTAATGCATGTTTATACCTTAATCAACTCCTTCACAGATCAATTAGACTAGGTATAGAATTACATCTCTTTGCCTTAAACTGTAGTCCTATCAATAGCATCAAATACAACAAGTCAAAAAATCAGATTTGACCAACATCAACCACCCAATGTAATCCCATAGGTGGGATGGTCGAGTGTACGTAGATTTTACCCCTACCTCGTGGAGGTAGAGAGGCCAACCTGAACCCCCCCCCCCCCCCCCC
>NC_028648.1:2190874-2201698 GCF_001406875.1 Solanum pennellii
CCCCCCCCCCCCCACAAACATTTTAACCGTCAAATTTCAAAATGGCTCATGTTCAGTGTCAATTGTTAGTGTAGTCATTTGCTGTAGAAGTACAATAACATTACCAGTTTCAAAAAAGCTAGAAGGTTTATTTTATGCTGCTATCTGGATGTTGTCAATATGTAGACAGATGTAGGCTCATGTAGCTGAGTGATATTAACAATTTTAGTTTGAGGACGTTCCTATGTCGAAAAATTAGCTGATTCACAAACACTACTTCAGCTGCATATTCTGAAGTAGTCATGTACCATTATTTCAAGCAAAGATGTGCCAGATATTTTCTTCCTTGTGTTTGAAATCTAGTCTGACAGCTCTTTCTCAATACAGGTTATGATAACTGTCTCTATGCGACGACTGGGTATGTACATCTAACCAAATCATTATTCAACTACACATACACACACTAGTGTATTCTTGCCCTCCTCCAATAGTAATGTTCGTTTTCTGATTTTAAACTTCACAGGGGTAAGAAAGCTCTCTTTAATAATGCAACCGTTGGTCCTTCCAAGTCTACATCTTCATCCCCTCAAAGGAGTTACTGGTGGACTCAATATCTACTTGTGGCTTTTTTGTTCTTTCTGGTACCTTTCTGAACATGCCTCGGATGAATAGAATGATGTCTATTCCGGAATCAAAAAATGTAAAAGCAGGATAATTCTAGGTGATATAGTTTCCCTTGAGAAGGCTCAAATGTGTTGGAGCCAAGGATGCTTGGGTTATTGATGCAGATGTCATCTATACTGCACAAATTTTGTAAGATATCCAAGGTAGAGATCCTTGGTAGATGTAAAATAGAAGATATTTCATTCAAACTGTGGAAACATTTGTAATCCATATTGTTTGTGACTGGTTTGCAAACTTGGTACCAATTCATTTTAGCTAATCTTTGTAATGAAGTTTCCACAAACTCTTCTAATGGTCCTATATAAATCAGAAAAGTTGGTCTGTTTAAAGTCAGTCTACATCTCATCCCTTGTTTGTGGTGTGGCTCCTCTGACCCTGCTAACACAATGTTCTATGCACCATGTTCTGTGTGGTCCTTTTTATTTAAGATGAAGTATCTCTCAATAGTTTTCAATCTTAACTGCTCTATGCTGGGAAAAGTTGTCCTTTTGAATAAGGTGTGGCCATTAGGTCAAAGAAATATGTACAATTTGCCTAGTTGGGACTGAGGTTGAGGTGTATCATAATTGTTGTATTTTAGTTGGATACAACATCTTTGGGGTGCTAAAAAGGAGAATATTGTGTGTGTGTGTTAGTACATGAAGAGGAAAAAACATCAAGAAGAGAATGAGCCAAATCAACCTTGCTATTTTCGGCGTAATGAGGTTTTAGTCTCGCACCCCCTAGCCAGATTCAGTCCCAAGGGGGTCAATCAAGCCTTTGAAATTAGTAAAAGTATTCGTCATAGTCAAGAGTTTCTGCTTTCAACGAGACTTTCTTAGCTTGTCAAAACTCTCTCCTTCAATAGGTCTTTGATTGATGTGGACTGAATTTGTGGTGGTGGGGTGGGTGGAGGGCATCTGATTTAAGGGGTTGTCAATACAAATATACACAGAAACAGCAGCTAAGCATGTCAGAATAAAATTTTGACAGATGAAACCCAGGAGCTGTATATTACACAAGCCAAATTTTGTGCAAAGTGAAATCCAGTTATAGGTACCAACAACAAATTCCCCTCTCAAAAATAATCAGAGGGTCTCACTTGAAAATAATTTAAACCAATTCTTGCAAAATCAAAATACAAAGAGAGAACTGTTGAATCCAGAAAGGTATCATATCTACCACTTCCCAACTCTTGAGTATCCATCATCAGCAAACACCACAATCTTCAATACAAACATATTGAAAAGAAATTCTGCAACCATTTCAAATGAAAGCAGGTAATTAGAAAGTCAATCTTGCGTAAGAAAATACCGGGAAGAAATAGCAAAGGTGAACACTTACCCAACAAATTAATAACCTTGATCAACGAGATAATCACCGAGCCTCTCAACAACCAGGTTACACTGGCCTGGAGTCATTGGTTCATCATAGATACCAATAAGTAGAGCCTGATTAGTCTTTTTGATAGTAATACCACCCGGTCCCTGGAAAAAAAAGAATGGAATGTCACGAACAGCCATTTGAACAAGGCTTTTCTAAAACAAATTTGATTCAGTTCAATTCATCTCCAAATAAGTATGAACTTTCCACAACTTTCTGAAATGTAATACTGATTCTGGTTGTTTAACAGAAAAGATCCTGTAGTACATATACACCCTCAATGAACACTAGATAATTATGCTCTGCGTTGCTTGAACAGAACGCACAACCTAATATTGTCTGCAGTTTCAATTCAACAAGATTCTGAATGTTATAAAAGATACCTTCTTTCCTCGAATAACAACACCAGGTTCCCCTTGAATGACCATGTACTTTGAGCCACCAAGATGCAGGCCAGTTGGAGCAAGTGAACCGGGCTCATTAAAATCGTTCAGGATGGCATCAATCTCTGAGGGTTTGAACTACAACAGCATGGATATCGATAAGTTGCAAAATCTTTGTAAATGAGTCAAGATAGAAAATATAGACGGCAAACATATTCATAAATAACTTGCAATTGATTACAAAAACAACCACTCTTGTCTATTCAAAACATTAGTGTATTAGCATCAAGTCTTTATCGCACATTCCTCAATAGTTCTTCAATAGAACTCAACATTGCCTTTATTCAAAACCATTTTCAGTCAATCATTTCACTAGGTCTAAAACTAGTCGAAATCATCTATATGAATCCTCCATATCGATTCCTACCATCTATTTATCAAGCTTAACTCTCCACTATTTACCACATTTCTCAGTAGTTCTTTAGTGACATTCAACATTGCTTTATTCAAAACCATATTCAATCAATCATTCCATTAGTCAGGATCAACTAAAAAACCTCTATATTGATTCTACCATCAGCATCAAGATCTAGTCTTCAACATATCTCTCAGTAGCTCTTCATGGGCAGTGTTCAGGGAAGCGTGAAGCGGAAAAAAGCGATAAGGCCCCGCTTCACACTTTAAGTGATGAAGCGCACACTTTAAGCGATGAAGCGCTCACATATTCATTCTAGTCTGTGAAGCGCAGAAGACTCGCATCGCTTCGCTTCACCACTAGCGCTCGCTTTCCTAAACACTCTTCATGGGAACTCAATATTATCTTTGTTCAAAACCATTTCCAATCAATCAGTTGCTCAGTCCAAGCTAGTCAAGATCATAATACTCTATACCGGATCCTACCATCTACTTATCAAGATCAAGTCTTTACCACTCGACATTGATTTTATTCTTTCAATCACAAAAAAAAAAGATAAAACGACAATAGATAAAATGACAAACATCTTTCAATCACCCAAAAAAAGATCCCAAATCAGATTTAAACAAATCAATCTGAGTTCAACATCAAATCCAATTGAACAAAAAAAAAACATTTTTTACTAAATAGATCTTTCAATCAATCTCAAATCTCAATCAATCATCTTCCTCTCAGTATCACGTCGATTTCTCTAATGCTGCTCAACCAATAGTTATCATCCTGATAGTCGCCATTCCACTTGCTTCCAATATTATTGATTTTCTTAAATAATAAATATTAGTTGAGTAAGCACCAGAGAAATCAACTAAATCTCAGAACCCCAAATCAGTCAAAGATCCGAACTTTTTCATGTTTAATCGCTAAATTTGTTTGTATGATTCAGAAAAACATTTTTAAAAAAAAAGTCCTGAGGGAAAGTTCAGCAAACAAATCATTCCACTGAATCCAAGCTCGTCAAGATCATGAATCCTCTATATGGAATCCTACCATCTGCTTATCAAGATCAAATCTTAAACACTCAACATTGATCTTTTCAAAACCATTTTCAAACAAATCATTTCTCTTATTCAAAGCAAGTCAATATCGGCATATAAATCAAAACCATTTTCAAACAAACCATTTCTCTTATTCAAAGCAAGTCAATATCAGCATATAATCAAAACCATTTTCAAACAAATCATTCAACAGAATCCAAGCTAGTCAAGATCATAAATCTTCTACGTCAGATCCTACCATCTACTTATCAAGATCAAGTCTTTACCACTCAACATTGATTTTATTCCAATTTCAATCAATTTATTTCTCTTCGTTCGAGCAAGTCGATCATCTATATGAATCAAACTCATTTTCAAACAAATCATTCCACAGAATCCAAGCTAGTCAAGATCATGAATCCTCTATATGAGATCCTACCATCTACTGATCAAGATCAAGTTTTAAAACACTCAACATTGATCTATTCAAAACCAGTTCCAATCAAACCATTTCTCTTATTCAAAGCAAGTCAAGATCAGCATATAAATCAAAACCATTACAAATCATTCCGCAGAATCCAAGCTAGTCAAGATCATAAATCTTCTATATCATATCCCACCATCTACTTATAAAGATCAAGTCTTTACCACTCAACATTGATTTATTCAAAACCATTTTCAAGCAAACCTTTTCATTTATTCAGAGCAAGTCAAAATCAGCATATAAATCAAAACCATTTTCCATCAAATCATTTCACGGAGTCCAAACTAGTCAAGTTTCATCTACTAATATTCTTCAAATCTCCCATCAAACTCAACTCTCACAAACACAAATCTAATAAAAGACAACACATAAAAACCAATAACAATAACATCTCTTACAATATACACAAATCACCCAAATAGTCAAACAAAATTCTCCACAAGTCAAAAACAATCAAATCCACAACAGATAAAAAAAATAAACATCTTTCAATCACCCAAAAAAAAAAGATCCCACATCAGATTTAAACAAATCAATCTAAGTTCAACATCAAATCCAATTAAACAAAAAAAAAACAATTTTTTTAATAAATACATCTTTCAATCAATCATTTTCCTCTCAGAATCATGTCGATTTCAGTGATGCTCACTCAGCCAATAGTTATCATCCTGAAAGTCACCATTCTCCTTGCTGCCAATATTATCGAGTTTCTTAAACAATAACTATTAGCTGAGTGAGCACCTCAGAAATCAACTGAATCTCAAAACCCCAAATCAGTCAAAGATCCAATTTTTTTTTCACAAAATCATTTCAAAAAATAATTTAAAAAAAAAAAAGACCTGAGGGAAAGTTGAGCTTTTAGCCCAAACAGCGCCGTCAAGGCCGACGATAGCGGCGGCGCTAAGGTGGTTCCCTTCGATTTCACACAGGAGGTGATCATCGACATATACTTGCCACGACATGATTTTCCGATGAGGATTTTTTTGAATTTTTCTTTGTGCTCTGTATTTGTTGATAGAAAAAAAGATGTGTGATGAAATGGGAAATTATCATGGCTATTTATTTATAGATGGGTGTGTACTTCAATGGCATTTTTGAAAAGACATAAATGCCCCTAAGCCCATATTCCGGAAGGATCGAGAGCGGGTTAGAGAAACTTACAGAAATTTCACTAATTAAGATATCTCGGATTTTATCAGGTGTGTTTAGATACGTGTATTTCGGAATGAATTGTTGATATATTGTATCCAAATGGACTCGTATGTATTTGGGATAAATAGACCACTCTTCGCTTGCCACTCTGTTATGTATGTGGTATCTCAGATATATGTGAATCACATCAGATATATCTATATAAATGCCCCTGAGTCCATATTCCGGAAGAATCCAGAGCGGGAAAGAGAAACTTACAGAAATTTTACTAGTTCAGAGCTGATATTACAAAGCTTATAAGATTTTGGTGCGTTCAGATGTGTGTAGATACATGTATTTTGGGATATACGAGGTTAAAATTATGTAGAATTTGTTTTAGATACATTGTATTCAAGTGGATTCACATGTATTTGAGATAGATAGACAACTCTCGCTAGCTTTCCTCACATGTCGTTGGCTCGCCACTTTCCTATGTATGTGATATTTTAGATATATGTGAGTCACACCAAATATGTATATTCAGTATGATTTGTATGCATTTAAGATATCTGACTATCTTGCTCGCCTCTCTCCCTATTTTAGTAATCTGATAATAAAAATATATTTATTCAGTATATCTTTCTCAACATGTGATAGAAAACACTTAAATAATAATAAGATATAAAATTAATTGAAAGTATATGTATAATTGATATATATGGTATGAATATATATCTAATAACATATTTTTTTCATTTTATTTTTACCTCATAAATATAAAAATGTTGCTTTCGATAGATCCTTAGTTGTGTTAATAATGTCAATAAGTAGTGAAATTTGATATAACAAACTCTTAAGAGGCAAATTTATGATGTGATATATGAATTTACATAAACTCAATAACTTTTATTTAATAAAAAAACTTAGAAAATCTTAAAATCTGAATATGTTTACTTTTGAAATTACTAAATAAAAATCAATTTGATAAAATCTTGTGTGATTTCATATGTAAATTTATCGTAACAATTAACTTTTTCATAATCCATCGAGGTATAAAATTTAAACTCTCCAATAATATAATTATTCCGAATCCTTCGAATATTGTTTCATTATAAGTGAACGCATTTGAGAGTGTTCAAAGTTTATGAAAAAAAATATATTTCTGATGATATTTTTACAGATGTGAAATTATTTTATTTTAAGTTATTTTTCTTTATATATAACATGATCATATTTTTCTGAATAAATTTCTAAAAATCGTATTATATAAATTGAAATAAAGAGAATTCATTATCCATAAAGCTAAATTTATGAAACATTAATTATACAACTAACCTTGTCTAACTAGGCATTTGACATAATTAATGAATATATTATTGCTTTAAATAATTAACCAGAAATGGTCTTTTTTTTTTTTAGAATCAAATATATTATTATTATAAATATTTTTTTAGGAACCATCCATATCAACCCTACGTGGAATTTGTATAAAGAAGTAGTTTTCGAGATAAAAATTGATTATTTTATAAATTTGAGAGAGAGTTTTAATTTTATAATTTTGTATCTAAATATTTTAAAGTGAGCTTATAGTGAACGATATCAACTGAAATATACTAATTAAATTTATAAATATTTTTATAAAATTGACCTCTATTTAAAGAAGTTTATAGTCTATATAATTCTTCCTTAAACTCTTTTACGATCGCACATTTAATAAAAACGACATTATCCTTCTTCACTCACGCGATATTTTATTGGTAAACCTTAGAAAATAGCAACCCTCCACTTCTTTCCATGATTAATTCTCCAGCTAATGAGATCTTTTATATTTCTCACAAGACCCCTCACTATTATCATATTTTTATATTTGCCCCTTGAAATTTCTAATATTTGCAATTATACTTTCTCTAAGTTGACCATTAATATTATATTATTATTGTTATTCTTTATTTGAGGTTTGTGATTTGTCAATGAGGAAAATTAATTAATCTACATGATTATTATAGTATGATTATTTTTTATCGATAATATTAACAAGCTCATATAAATAAAATTTTTAGATTTGAAATTGTCATTGGGAATTAGACAAATTCAAATGATGATTTTAGTATTATTTTTTTAAAAGTATGGAATATTGATGTAAGATAGAATTCTAATGAAAAAAACATGATCATTAGTGTTTTATATATAATTAATTATTTTTAATTTATTTGATATTGAGACATTATGATTATTTTCATGTGTGATAGTACATTTTCTTAGTAGTTTTGATGTCATTGCAAAAAGGTGTTCAAAGTGTAATTATCATGTTATATTTTTATTTTTGTATAATTATCTGATTCTTGATATTTACTTGCTTGAAAAAAATAGACTTATATTATGTAAAGATTACTAAAAAATGGTGTTAAAATTATCTTTGTTTAAATATTTCTTAAAAAATTACAGCGTGTAGTTAAATAATTATATTTTAAAACATATATATTATTTCTTTCAAAAATATTACTGTATTATACATATTCGATTCTTCTTATAAAAATGTCTTGCTTCATCCGATAAATAAAAACACTATCTAATAAAAATTATTCTAATTTAGGACTTAAATCTAAAAAACTTTGCTTTAAAAAAATATATTTTATTTTCATAACTCGAATTCGAGATCATTAATAATCATAAAAAAGTTATAATTATTTCAATTTTCAACTTTTGAGAAAGCTAAAGTCGATAATGATATTTCTACAATGTCATTTGCTGGCCATTAGAGGTGCCAACTCAAGATTCCATTATGAAATATTTTCCTTTTGCTACTTTAATATTGTCTATAAATTATCTACTTTTTGGTATAATAATTGCAAATCAGTACCCAATATTATTTGATTTGATTTTACAAAAAAATTTATATAATATAGTAATTAATGTTGGTCATATCATATTGGTAGATGCTACAATATCCAATAGCGAAATTAACGTGTGAGTTTTGATTATTAGTAGAAAGCGAGAATCAGGTAATATATTGTTTACGGTTGGTCAGCATAAGTTTGTAAGTATAACTATATTTAGAAGAATTTAAAATATTTTTTATTAATTGCATAGTTTGACACGCAACGAAATCGACGTGTGGATTATTGTCAGTATTAAAGGCGAGAATCAGTCCAACACGCTAATGAAATTAACGTGAAGCGAGAATCGGTTTAACACGCCAACAAAAGTAACGTGAAGTGATAATCAGTCCAATACGCCAACGAAAATAACGTCAAGCGAGAATCAGTCCAACGAAAATCAACGTGAAGTGAGAATCAGTCTAACACGCAACAGAATCAATGTGAAGTGAGAATCAATCCAACACGCAACGAAATCAACGTGAAGAGAGAATCAGTCCAATAAGCCAACGAAATCACGTGAAGTGAGAATCAGTCCAACACGCCAGTGAAGTTAACGTGAAGCTAACATGAAGCGAGAATCAGTCCAACAAGCCTCAAAATCAACGTGAAGCGAGAATCAGTCTAACAAGCCTCGAAATCAACATGAAGTGAGAATCAGTCCAACACGTCAATGAAATCAATGTCAAAAGAGAATCAATCCAATAAGCCAACGAAATCACATGAATAGAGAATCAGTCCAACAAGCCAATGGAATCACGTGAAGAGAGAATCAGTCGAACACGCTAACAAAATCAATGTGAAGTGAGAATCAGTCCAACAAGCCAACAGAATCACGTGAAGAGAGAATCAGTCCAACACACCAACAAAATCAATGTGAAGTGAGAGTCAGTCCAACAAGCCTCGAAATCAACGTGAAGCGAGAATCAGTCCAACAAGCCTCGAAATCAACGTGAAGGAAGAAATCAGTCCAACACGCCAACGAAATTAACGTGAAGTGAGAATCAGTCCAACACGCCAACGAAATCACGTGAAGTGAGAATCAGTCCAACACGCAACGAAATCAACGTGAAGTGAGAATCAATCCAACACGCATCGAACTCCATGTTTGGATTTTTGTCATTAATAAAGGCGAGAATCACGCAAGACGTTATTTAGAATTTAGCATTACATCTTATATCCAATATCCTCATTTGTACAATGACCTTTTAAAATTTTCAATTAACAACTAATTACTCAAAGCTTTGTAAATGAACAATTTTCAAGTTCTTTGAATATAATTACTTCTTGCTTTTTTTTATTACATTGTTGAACAATCACACTATAATATAGATTTCATCTATTTCATTACTTTCATATCGTCGATCTGTTATTTATTTTCTTTCATCGTCATCGAAAGGTAAACAACGACAATATATAAGACAAATCGCGAATGTATCGGATAATATTTGGACCAGAAGTCTTAAATATTAATGGATTAATTACATGAATGGATTCCTTTTAAAAATTAATTACTTATTTTAAATATACTATTTAATTATTACCATTTATATCAACTTCTTTAATTTTTCCTTTGTGTCTGTCTGCTCTTTCTTTCTTTTCTTTCTGTTTTTCTGTGTCTCGCTCTCTCTCTTTTTTCTTCTTTCTTTCTTTCTTTCTCCCTTTCTTTCTTTCTTTCTTTCTTTTTTGCTTTTTTTGTTGCTCTTTCTCCCTTTCGTGCTTTTTTCCCTTTATTTTCGCAGAATAGTCAATAATTCTAAATTGTATAAAACGTGTATCAATAGTTCATTAAACAAGTAATATAATCGTAACAAATGAAGAGGCATAAAAAATTGCAAAATAAATTAAACTTTAATTAAAATGTGTTACAAACACATTAAAGTTGAATTATTAAAAGAGAAGTAGTATAATCGTAACAAATAAAGAGGCATAAGAAACTGCAAAATAAATTAAACTTGAGTTATAAATATATTACAAACATATTAAAGTTGCATTAATAGAAGAGAATTAAATATGAATGCAAAATGTAGAAAACAAAAGAGCATTCTTTGATCTGCATGTAAACTGAATAAATCTTGTATCAATAATGAATTAAACAAGTAACCAATCATAACAAATCAATAGACTAACTGCAAAATGAATTAAAAATACAAAAGTGTATTACACAAGTATTAAAGTTGAAGCATAAGATAAATTAAGCATGAATAAAAAAATGTAACAAATAAAATATTAGACAGTGATTTATAGAGTGAATTAAACTTATATCAATAATGAATTAAACAAGTATCAAATAGGAACAAATAAATTAGGCTGATTAAAAACTGCAAAATGAATTAAATTTGAATTAAACTTGTATTGAATGGTATTAAATTTGAATAAAAAGAGAGAATTAAGAATGGATGGAAAACGTAACTATGACTGACAAGACTATGATATGTAGAGTGAATTAAACTTGTATCAATAATGAATTAAATAA
>NC_028648.1:2202337-2210107 GCF_001406875.1 Solanum pennellii
AAAGAAAGAAAGAGTCGAAGAAGCAAAAGAATAACAAGAAGAAGAGGAAAAAAGGTTGAGAAAGAGGCGAAAACTTTCTTAATTCCAAAAAAACCTTATATTTAGTTAGAAAAATTATATTGACACAAATGGTAAATATTTTTATAATATAGCATATTTATGTGATTTACCCAATATTAAAAGCCCATTTCAGATGAGTGTAAATTTGGGCCTTTGCAAAATTTCAAACCCATAAACCCAACTAGACATGGACTGGGCTTACCGATTACTTAGGCCCGTTATCTAAGTTGCATTTCATTTCTAGCCTTAATAATTTAAAACACGAGAATAACACACGTTTATTTATTTATTGATTTGATATAAATATTTAAAAAATTGACAAAATGTATACTTGTTTAATGAAATTTCTTTTTGACTCTATAAAATACTTATAATAGCCGAGGATTTTGAACCTATCATGAGATAAATTGATGCTAACAAATAACCATCGCGTAAATGAGTAGGGAAGGTCAGTGGCAGAGCCAAGATTTGTACTTCGAGTTAATGTAAAAATAATTGTAATCATTTATAAACAATGCAATTTTATCCCGAAATACCCTTACTCGTTACCTAACTCCGCCCATGACGAACGTATAGTAATGTTCTAAATGATCCAAAATCGAATATTGATAGTAATATAAAAAAAAACTAACGTCCTCATGTTTCTAGATATTCATGCTTCATATATTTTTATACCGTAAAAGATGAAATAAGTAAATAACATTAAAAATAACAAGTCCAGTATAATAGTCCATTATTTAAAACAAAGGTCAACATTAATCTTGGTTGTTTTAATTTAAATTAAGAGAGGATTATGCACATTTCCTAATTAATCTCACAAAGTTATTTTTAAAAAAGGGTAAAATAAAATTAAAAAAATCCCCCATCTGCATTTTGAACACACACATTGTCAGTGACTCAGAAGTCCCATTTATACATCAATTTTTTAAAAATAATTACTTAGTATTCGATATATAATGACATCACTGATTTAAATATCGTAAATTAAATATTAAAATAAAAGTAAAAGTGTATTAAAAATTTCTCCATTTTAGGTACTATTACTAATTTTGGCACTAACGTTCTATCCTAATCTAGTTAATAACGGTTACTCCATTATTTGTCGAGATAATATTAATAACAAAAATAAAACGATATAAACAAATTTTAATTTAGAATTATCTGTGCTTATCTAGCATACCAAACAACCCCTTAGCCCTTTAAACATTTTTATAATGAATCACTTCATATTACTCTCTTTCTAATTGATTGTGCTGTGATTTAAATAAAAAATAACACACTATGTGTGACTTATTTAAAATGTAAATAAAGTGTGATTAAATATTAACTCAATTATTCTTTTATAAATATTTAATTTTTGTCGTTTAAAGCTGAAGAGAGTAAGCTTATATTGATTGATTTCACTGACCTAGGTCATCTTTTATAAATATTTAATTATTGCAGTTTAAAGCTGAAGAGAGTAAGCTTATATTGATTGATTTCAATGACCTAGGCCGTCTATCTTTGGAAGCACAATAACACCAACGAAATGAACGTGAAAATTTTTGTCAGTCATACAAAATATTATTTACGATCTATCGGAATAAATTCACAAATATAATTATATCCAAAGAATTGAAGATCTTTTTCATCAATGGAACAATTCAACAAAACTAACATGAGGATTTCGATCGTTATTAAAGGTGTTAACACACACACGCACGCGCGCACATACACCGCGAATGTATTGATAATATTTGGATTAGATCAATACTAAAAGCCCATTTCAGATGAATGGGGATTTGGGTCTAGTAGATTTCAAACCCATAAGCCCAATTTGACATGGACTTGGCTTACCGATTACTTCGGCCCGTTATCTTAATATCACGTTATCTTAATATCACAACTGTCTTTTTGTATTTATTGATTTGATATAAATATTAAAAATATTGATAAAATTGCTATTTATATAATGAAGTTTCTTTTCAACTCTATGTAAATACCGTTTAGCCAAGTTTTCCAAGCCCATTGTAAGTTAACCAACGCGTAATAAATAGTGAAGTTGAAGAAACATAAAAAATAATTTTAATCATATATAAAAAATATAATTTTTCATTAAAAAAAACCTCGACCTTTTCTTGCTCTACCCCTAGAAAAGGTATAGTTATATTATTATAAATGATACAAAGTCGAATACTGATAATAATATCAACAAGCTTAACATTCTCATGTGTTTCTAGATATGTTAGGCTTCATATATTTTCGATATCGTAAAATATAAGATCAGTAAATAATAATAATTATTATAAATAACAAGTCCAAGATAATATAATCCGTTTCCTAAAACAAAGGCGCACATTAATCTTGGTTGTTTTTGAATTTTTAATTGATGGAGGATAATGCATATTTCTTAATTAATCTCACAATTATTTCAAAGAAAGGGTAAAAAATAAAATTTAAAAATCTCTTATCTCCATTCTCGAATATATATATAAAAAACTTGTAAACCTTTTAAAGCACAAGATAATAATATAACGTTGTGTGTGTGATTTTTGTGTGTGAAAAATGTTATGGCAAACGTAAGTAGATGAGAATTTTATGAGTGAAATCGAAGGCGGCGGCCAACTTAAGGCCGCCGCCATCGTTGGCCATGACGGAAGCGTCCGGGCCCAAAGTACCAACTTCCCAAAGGCATATTACTTTTTTTTTTTCAAATTCGATTAATTTGAAATCATATTGCATAATATCTATTTAAAGGGTGGCCCTTCTTGTTAGGGATTACAATTCAGATTCGAGATTTTTAATTAAAAGTTTGCGTGATTTTGTTCGGCGTAACACGCATTGTGAGTGTCTTGGAAATCCCATTTATAAATCAAAATATTTGTTTAAATAATTATTTAGTATTCAATATACACTTACATCACTAAATTTGTATCCAGAATTATCTTTACTCCAGAATTATCTTTACTCGTTCAACATACCAAATTTGTATCCAGAATTATCTTTACTCGTTCAACATACCAAACGATGCTTTTAGCAATTTTACAACATATGACTTCATATTATTTTCTTTCTAATTGATGGTATTGCGATTTTAATCAAAATAAACAAAAAAATTATTATTTGTTTAACATGCCATAAAAGTGTGATTAAATATTGACTCAATTATTCTTTTATGAATATTTAATTTTTGCAGTTTAATACAGAGGAAATTAAGCATATATTAACTGAATTTGATGACCCAGGCCATCTAGCACCAATAGGAATATTTCTTGGAGGAACAAAATATATAGTGATTGAAGGAGAATTTGGTGCTATCATTCGTGGAAAAAAGTGTTGTATACTTTAATATATAATAATTCGGTGAGACGTAGTAAATTCTGTTAAACTCGATGTGTCTAATCTGAAAAGAATTTTATAAAGAAAAAATTCTTTTATGTCGTGATATATGAACCTTATTTCAGAATATAGGATTTAGAGTAAACGAGTTAAGTTCTTTATACATGTGTTTAACCTGACATGAATTACATAAAAAAAAATCTTAAATATGGTGATGTATAGATCTTGTTTCAGAATCTAGGATTTAGAGTAATCGAGTTATGTTCTTTATATATGTGTCTATTCTGACATGAATTACATTAAAAAAAAATTCTTATATGTCGTGATATATAGATCTTGTTTTAAAATCTAGGATTTAGAGTAAACGAATTATGTTCGATATATATGTCATATGTGTCTAATTTGACATAAATTACATAAAGAAAAAATTCTTATGTATCGTGATGTATGTATAGAAGACAAATAAAGCTTTTCTATTTGGTATTCTTGATTATCCTGTTGTTGCTGGACAATGCAATTTGATTCTTGATAGATTGGGAAATTATCTCATTGCTAAAGACATCTAGGATGCAATTAGGACGTCGTTTGGTTAGCGGATTAAATTATTTTAAAATTATAATTATGAGATTTAATTTTTAAATTAATTTATTCTACACGAAAGGTGAAGTAAAATAATATCAAGTTAGATGAGACTAGTTTGAACTTGATTTTATATTTTTTTTCCCTATTTTATTTCTTAAAGTAATCGACTTTGTACATCGATTTATAATTTTTGAGTTTAAACTCTTCTTTCTACCTTACTACAAATGTCATTGCAAAAACATAACATGTATCAACTTGGTTGAACGCCTAATTTGTCGAAAAATTACATGTTTTAATAATTTTAAGTGTTCAGTTGATAAAGTCGTGAGTAGAAAAATCTAGGTGACAAATGAAGTCAGATACATAGATTTTCAAGGTCATTCTGTCTTTAGATCATTAGATCACTCATTAATGCTTATCAAAAAGATCATTTATTCGTTATTATCAAATAAGTAATCTGATCAAATTTTACACCATCGGCTCATGGAAGATAAATAAATTCAACATACTCTCTTATCTTTGAGTTAAGCTTCAAAGTCATTCTTGAGTTTTCACATGTAGCATTTGAGAAAATCGTGGGCTAACACACATAATAAATTGAGAAAATCACCTAATTCACGTTGAGTGACCCTTAAATGTTCAAAAGGCGGTGTGAATAATGGTGAAGCTATTGGTTTTTCGTCCAGGTTATTACAAAGGGTTTTGTAAAGTTTAATTTCTTAAGGAAAAGAACAAACACGAAAATGAGGAAGTCGTCTAATTTATGTTGAGTAGCTCTTAAATACTAAAATATATTCACCAAATCATTACGAAGGGTCCTGCTAATTTTTTAAATAAAATAGACGTAAAAAAAAGGCTACTATAATTATAAATTATAATACAAACATCCGAACAAACAAAATTAAATATCTACCAAGGTAAAAGGCTAATTATTATTTCTCATTGAATATACAAAGCCAAAAGCCTTTGTACTTAGTGTACTTAAAAATGTCTTAAGAGTTAATTTAAGCCAATTAATTAGGTCAAAATACTTTCTAATTATCCTATCCTTTTACTAACTACCAATAATTTTTTATATGGTGTGCCTTTAGGATTGTTAACACCACAATCATGAACCTTAACCAACGTAAATTTTTTTTATTTTTTAAAATTACTTTGTACATCAAAATAAGTGTCAATCAATAAATAAAATAATTAAAAGTATCAATCAATTACCAATTTACCATGATTATCATGATCAATGTGAGAACTGGGATCAGATCAGAGGTCGATAAAGTTCTGATCGATAACCTAGATCGAATGTAATGTAATACATACATTTTTGAACTTAAATTCAGAATAATTGATCGTATAGACAGAAACATATGTAATTCATAAGTTATAAAATCATCTTAATGATAAATATATATAAATTAAATGATTCGAAACAAATGATCAAATATATTGTGATACACACATTTTAAACTCAAATGGATAATGTTCATCTATCATGATTATATAACATGAGATTAGTGGCAAATTATTTTAAAAAAACTATTCTATTAGTTATAATAGCAATAGATTAACAAGAAAATTCATAATTAATTTCAATTTTTTTTTTCTTGCTACGCTAAAATAATGAATTCATAATCGTAAAATTCTGAATCCATTTTTATTTACGCTCGATGGGGTGGGACTAAATTATATTATTTGACAGACAACAAAGAAATGCATGTGTGCAAGATAGGCACAAGAAGAATATTTTGACTATAGAGTATACACTCACTATAATCTTTTTTTTATTTTTTATTTTATTTAATGGTGGAGGACGTTATGTTTGGAATTTTTAAAAAAAAGACAAAAAAAACTCAATTATTTGTAAAAGAAAAATGTAATGAGTTTAACGGTACAAAAAACTGATGTGAAATAATATATTTTTTCCTTTTCTAAATTCAATAAAGAATTTATTCTAGAAATTTACTCCTTATGATAAAAAAAATCATTGGATTTTACGTTAATCTGCTCTTAAAAATAATAAAATGTTAAATTTGAAATATTTTTAAAGGTCGTTAAATTCAAATTTGCGTCGAAGTAGTTTTTACTTTGAAGGGTATAATGTACCCTTATTAATTGAAGTTTTATTTTTAAGATTTGAATTTGAAATGTTTTTAACTTTTCAAAAGGTTGATAAATGATGATTTGCATCGAAGTTGTTTTATTTTAAGAGTATAATATTCTCTTATCGATAGAAATTTCTTTTCTAATATTTGAATTTAAGATCTTTAACTATGATCAGAAGAATACTTACCGTCCGGACCCATCATAACCTTTCGATACCTTCATCATTTTTTTTAATTCTTTTTTTAGGTTTCTCAATACGACTAACCTTTGAATTCATCCATCTTTTTTTAGTAAGATTTTCCAATCGGATCAAATCTGAATTTATATCGTGAAGTTCTATATTAAAAAGTAAAATGTCCTCTAATAAAGACAATTAATTAACTTTTGCATACATCCATCTTTTCTTAGATTTCTAAACTTAGTAAAATCTAAATTTATACTATAAAGTTTAGTATGGAAAAATAAATATTCTTTAACAAAGACGATCTCAACATCATAAAAATTAAGAGGTCTTAATCTGTAATTTCTCATTACAAATATATATATATATATATATATATATATATATATATATTATGAAACTTTGGAGTATTGCTAAATTCCATGAATGACAGAAACTTGCCAGCATATTATGAAACATGTCACACAAATTTTTAATATTTCACATATTAGGTTAGAAGCATTATCTTCAAAAATAAGCCATACAACGTATGATTAATTTAGATTTAATCGAATAATTAATATAGGTATACGAATCCATATGTTAAAAGTGTTATTTCCAAAAATAAGTCAAAGCAATATATATGATTAATTTAGATTTAATTAAATCGTAATATAAATACTGAACAACTGACACGATCGAAAAAAAATCACATTGACCCACCCACCCCCTACCCCTTCAAAGTCCAAATACACACCACAAAAACAACAATTCCTCTTCTACCTAACAACATTATGCTATAAAAATGCTATATCTATGGGTTGAAAGAGACTAATGATTGGAAAAAAAGAGAAAAATGTGACATGAGAAAAAAGAAAAAGTGAAAAAGTGCATTCAAGAAAGTATGGTAAGGTACCAAAATGACAATCTTATAAGCAGTGGCGTAGTCACATACTATTAAGGGTGTCATCGTTTGTCGGAAAAAAATTAGCATATATAAAAGTAAAATAAAAAAATGAAATGATTAAATAACCTATTTTCGCCACTCTTAATATAATAAATTGTTATTTCTAGACACCATTTAAGAAATTTCTGGCTCCGTCATTGCTTATAAGTATAAAAAATAACAATCATGAATATTATCAAAATCGTATTTTCTATGTCTCAATTTATAATATGTTTTTTTTAAAAAAATCATTTGTCATAAAAATGATGTTTTTTTTTTACATTTATATAGTGTAATTTTATTTTATTCTTAGTAATTATTTATAGAAATATCGGGAACGTCAACCTTATATCGCGATTCGAATTTAGTCGAATATTGTTAAAATCCTATTGGGAGAGCTATATCTCAAATTAGATCTGCGCGATTCAAATTTAGGCAGATGTCTGATGTTGATATTTTGATCGTATCATCTCCAAATAAACCCTATAACGTGAGATTCAAATTTAATCAAAATTCTAACGTGGACATCAGGCAAGGACTGAAAAACCAAACCTAAAAAAGAAGTGGTTTGCCTACCCAAATCTCAAATCAAAAGGCCTTGGAC
>NC_028648.1:2210413-2211605 GCF_001406875.1 Solanum pennellii
CACCTTCTATCCTAGCTGTCATGTCTCAAATTGTGGGTTCCTACACATTATATATCATGTTATAAAATGCCAGGTCATTTTCCAAAAATACAACCTGGATGGGTCGAAAGGGACAAATGACTTGTAAATTTTAAAAAAAGAGAGAAAAATGAAAAAAAAAAAGTGCATTAAGGTTTTGTCAATTATAAAAACAATTGAAAATTATGAGAGATCATAATTTTTTTTAATTTTATCAGAAATAAAAAGACTAAATATATAATTAATTGGTTTAATATTTTATTTTTACATCTAAATTAAATTTAGAATATGCATATACTATACACTCTAGCATGATTTAAAGTGTGCTTGTTCAGTCGCGTAATATATTGATTTTAGAGTGACCACTTCAAAATTCTTCATAAAAAAATTATATTATACATATTCAAATAATACTATACATATAAACCGAATATATTCATAGTAAAATTTTAGTTTCGCTAATATTTTTATTATTAAAGAAATAATGCTTTTATATTAGAAAAAAAATACTAAAGTAGCAAAGTGACAATCTTGTTATTGATTATTTAATAGAAACATATTTTAATTCAACAAAATATTGTATTTATATATATATATATAATATTTGAAATGCTAGGATAGTTGGTAGTGAAGGGTATTAATTAGCTAGATTTGTAATAAATTCAATAATAAATGAAAAAAGTATATGACAAGGCAAATCTTATTGAAAAATACATGTGTTGTGAATAACTAGACATAGCCTAAAGTGTACAGGTCATCATGTCCTAATATTAACACAAATACAAATGCGACGGATCGATAAGTATTTCTTCATTCTTAATTAGAGATTTTGAATTTAAGTACTTTTAATATGAAATTATTGATATTTGTTTATAGAGTGTTTTATTCTTAATTTCTTAACACGTATTTGTATCTGATGGAGCGGTGAAATACGTAGAGATCAGAAAGAATATCAACGGGGAAAGCATCTATTGGCCCAGTACTGAAATTGAGAGACGAAAGCTACGGAATGAACGAGTTAGATACCCTAATAATCCTAACCGCAAACGATGAATACTAGGTGACACCGCTCCAAATATTTCTGTGAGTTTCGCTATGGGATAATCGCGGAAAAGATTTTTTGTCAAATATTAATTTGTCGTGTATTAGCAAATGATATATATATATATATATA
>NC_028648.1:2212421-2237594 GCF_001406875.1 Solanum pennellii
ATATATATATATATATATATATATATATATATATATATATATATATATATATATGTATATTACACATTTTATATACACAAGATTTTGAATGATGAATTCAGAAATTAATAGTATAAATGTAAATTCAAAATTAACTTAATTTACTGAGAAATGTATATAATTGTTAAAAACAACCTAATTCATTAATTCATAATAACATTTTCTCATTTTTTAAAATTATTTTATGCATGATTTTCAATTGTATTGAAAGTGAAGTGGGCCAATTTTTTTATTTTATTTTTGGAGCATAAAATCTTCACAATATAGTGATAAACAAGAAAGGATCTTTCAAATTAGTCATTAATAGTTGTAAAAATTATTGACCATTATTCTTTTTAAAAATAAATATGTGTGGCCAATCAAGCACACTTATATAAAACAAAGGATGTGTTTGGTATGGAGGAAAAAAATCAATTCTAAAAAAATAAAAAATAATAATTTTCTAATGAAAATAAAAAAAAAACAGTTCACAGTTTATCATATCCTCGTCACATTTCATAATTTAACGAAATAAAAGAATCAGGTCTTTACTCTTTAATAATTCCGCATCATCTTAAAATCTATTAAATTTATATTAAAAAAGTACATATTATTTTTATATAAATATATATTTTTAAAAAAGCTTAAATCTTAAACCCTAAATATTTCGTAGAAAATAATTTTTTGATGAAAATATCACTAATTATTTAGAATAGAGCCGCCGTTTGACAGCCATCAGAGAATGCTGACAAAATGCACGAAATATTTTTTTCTGTTAAATAAATAAACATTATAATGACCAAATTAATTTAATTTAATAAATAATAACTATAACAATACACAAAATAAAATTTAAAAATTTAAAAAAGAAAATAACAGCCTTAGCCAAGCTGTTATGGGACCCAATTTCTAAAGACCCAATGAACTTTAAATTATGTAATTTATGTCTTTTTCCTCTAGAAATTATCGTCATTTAAATAAAAAAAAATTAAAAAAAAAAGAAGCAAATAATCTTGAAACAATTTCTGAAAAAACAAAGATTATGTCACATAATAATAATTGAAATTATATTTCATGTGATTTGGTCGACGATAAATTTAAGAATGTCGGTTGTAATTATACAATATATAAAATAATATCATTAGAAAAATAATACGAAAAAATATAGGTTAAAATTATTATTTTTTAACTTGTTAAATCTTGAATATTTTAAACGAAACTTCTGATTTTTCGATACTATTTAAAGTCATTATAAGAAGGTGATAGTTATGACGTTGCTATTAATTGTAAAAAGAATAAAATGTTCGATAAGTGATCAATGCTCATTATATATGTACTCCCTCCCCGATAAATGGTCAATACTCATTATATCTGTACTCCCTCCCCGATAAATGGTCAATACTCATTATATCTGTACTCCTCCGATCCATTTAATTTGAAGTTGTGCTATTTTTTCAGTAGATTATTTTAAAAGAATAATATTACTTTTTATCAGATAACAATTTATATCTTTATTATTTATTTATGTTAATTGATTCACTAATTTGATATTCATGACCACTAATAATGAATTATTCGAATGTAATTAGGCCTTTAAGGTTAAGATATATAATTAGGGCTTTAAGCTTAAGGTATAAGAAATTAAGGATTAGTACTTAATACGTACTTGATGACAAATGTCTTCTAATATACTAGTATTGTGCCGCTAAAATGATTTTTTAAAATTAATATTTAATTCAAAATTCATATTAAAAAATAAAAAATAAAAAATAAAAAAATGATTGCACTGCTTTGCATGTTATAAAATACTGTCCATATTATAATTTTTTTTTTATATTCACCAACTGTTTTTGTAGTTGGAGAATAGTTGAACTTTAGAGAGAATTAATCATTAAACATTATTTGAGGGAATAAATTAAATAATATGATTAGTCATAAAAACAAATGCTATGAAGATATTGGATATCTCTAATAGATAATTATGAGTTGCCATTTAATCAATTGCAAGAATCACTCAATAAATTTTCTCATAAAATTTTTATATAATGACCTTAGTTAACGGTGTGTATAAGTCGGTTTGATCAGATTTTTATTAAAATCAAATTAATAAATTAGTTTGATTATAAGTTTTGTTTTTCGTTTGTTTAATCATATAAATATTATTTTTATCTTATTTTGTTGGAATAATTAATAAAATTTTGTGTAGTAATGCAATAATTGACAAACATATGGTTTATATTAAATATATAAGAGTTAAATCAAATCAAATAAAAACAATGATGTAAAATAGTTTAAATTTATCCTTAAATTTTATGAAATTATGCTTATTTTAATTTATTTATTTATTGCTATTACTCCATCATCACTTCATTCTGAAAATACTTATAAAAAGAATTTACATAAATTATCACATTAAAATAATTTCTCTCACTCTTTTATTTTTATCATTTTTCTATTTCATTATTTTACTTTTTGACATAATATATCCTTCACCATGATCATCACAATTACTATTATAATTAATTTAAAAGCTAAGTATTATGTACTTAGATTTAGTTTACAATTAGGAGATCAATGTAGAGCTTTGCATTTGTTATTAATGATTTGAAAAGTATTAGTGATGAAATCACATAAATTGTAGTTATGGCTAAGTTAATTTTTTTTAACTTGATGGTATAATTGCATAATCTTTGAGTTCATTTTTTTAGATTATTCGAAATTTTAGAATAGTTAAGTAAAAGTACTTCTGTTTAGAATAACTCTATTGTTATTGGAGATTTTAAGTACCGAAAAATTGATATTGTTTCCTTCTTTAAAGTTCATGGACAAATTTAAAATATTTCACATAATTTAAAAATAAATTTACTATATGCATATATCGAGAACTTCTATAGTCATAGAATAAGAATATAATTGAACGAATTTTATAATGAAAGTTGACAAGGATACATTAGACCTCAATTATTAACGAAAGATAAACTTAAATCATTTTAGAAAGTTCTGAATAAATCACAAATATATGACTTCGTTTAGACATGATTTAAAATCAGATTAAATTTTATTTTTTTTTATTTAAAAAATAAAACTTGAATTTTTTTAAGTTATATTTTCGTTCTTATAAACACAACAACCTCATCATAACTTCCACAACTCTTAAACAGTTTCATTAAATAACCAAATTTTAGTTCATAAATCAAGCTGAGGTATCCTAATACGCTGAATTGACAAATCACATAATTTACATTTATTTTAGTGAAAAAAGACAAAAGGTAAGATATCCTAATACGCTGAATTAACAAATCACATAATTTACATTTATTTTAAGGGAAAAAGACAAATATACACTCAAATTATCGTAAATAGTATGCAGATACCCTCCATCCAACTTTAGGGACATTGATGCCCCTGTTGTCCAAAAGTTAGAGCATATATATCCTTTTATATTAACGAACATACACGTGTCATAATAAACATCAGATCGATTAATAAATTACATCACGCGTCCCTATTTAGTCTTCCGTTAGAGCTAAGTGCATATACACTCTAGTTTTTGAACGACAGGGGCACCAATGTACCAAAAGTACGATGGAGAATATCTTCATACCATTTACAATTACTCAAAGGTATATTTATCATTTTCCCCTTCATTTCACAATCAACCATATTATTACAAACTTTCAAATAAACGTAATTTCACAAAAAATTCATCAATTAATAACTAATTATCCTTTAAAAAAAAGAAAAAGACAACCTGGCATCACATGTCCTTATTTAGTCTTCCGTTAAAGCTAAGTGCATATACACTCTAGTTTTTGAACAACAAAGGCACCAATGTACCAAAAATATGACGAAAAATATCTTGATACCATTTAGTCTTCCGTTAAAGCTAAGTGCATATACACTCTAGTTTTTGAACAACAAAGACATCAATGTACCAAAAATACGACGGAGAATATCTTCATACCAGTTACAATTACTCAAAGGTATATTTATTATTTTTCCCTTTATTTCACAATCAACCATATCATTACAAACTTTCAAATAAACGTAATTTCACAAAAAAATCATCAATTAATAACTAATTATCCTTTTGAAAAAAGAAAAAGACAACCTGGCAAGGGTAAGGTGGTGGGGGTGGGGTGGGGTTACAATTACTATAAGCATACATTCATCCATTGAAACAAATTATACATGTTCTCTTCAACCTCCATTAATATCCACCATTTTCATCTCTCTGAAGCTTCTTCGAAGAACCCAAAGAAGAAAATAATTGTTACCCTTTTACTAATTAAGCTGTTAATTCAATGGATCCATGTCCATTTGTTCGTTTAATTATCGAATCATTAGCTCTTAAACTTCCATTAACAGCAACTAAATCAGCTTCTCATGGAATCCATCCATCTTCAACTCCTTGTTATGCAAAACTTAAGCTCAAAAACTTCCCTACCCAAACCACAATTCTCCCTCTTTCCCCAAATTCCGACACCCAATCTCCGCCGGAATCCGCTGCAATCGCAACCGGATTCCATCTCGACGCTGCCGCACTCCGTCGTTCATCTGCAAAACCCATAACCCTAACTGTCTCTGTTTTCACCGGGCGAATGGGTGGCCGCGCGTGTGGAGTTACGTCGGGGAAATTGATGGGTTCTGTTCAGGTGAGTGTGGATTTGAGTGGGACGCATTCCAAGGGGAGAGTGTTTCAGAATGGGTGGATGAAATTGGGGTCCACGTCGACGGCGGAGAAGGATAAACCGGTGGCGATGTTGCATATAGCGGTTCGAGCTGAACCGGATCCACGGTTTGTTTTTCAGTTTGGTGGTGAACCGGAGTGTAGCCCGGTGGTTTTTCAGATTCAGGGGAATATTAGACAACCGGTTTTTAGCTGCAAATTTAGTGCTGATCGGAATAATCGCTCACGGTGAGTCTCCGGTGCTACCGCTCTGTTTATCTCGTTATTTTATGATCAATCATTTTTCTATTTTCCGATAATCTTTTAAAAATAACCTCTCATCTATTTTAATAGCGATAAAATTTAATATAATTTATTTTTTCGAACTCATATAAACTATGCTTAATATGTTATTATATAGTATCAAAATCTCTATATTATAAATATATATATAAGTTTTTCTTTTTTTTTTTCATGGTACTTCTCTTGTGTGATATTAGAGTTTTAAGGACTATCTAATAATATGAAAATGAAAATATTTATATAATGTCATATAAAAAGTAATATAATAATAATAAAAAAATAAAAAACTTAATTTTTAAGGTAGATATAACTTTGTCGTTTCTTTTAAACTTTTCTTATTGAAATATATCGTGGGGATTGGAAAATATGGGACCATATTATTGACTCACTTTGGACAAAAGGAGTGTTAATAATACTGGTCGAGTCAAAAATTTTATCGGTGTTAATTTAAAATATAAAAGGGTAATTATACGAGGAAGATAATAGTATACGATATAAACAGAAATAAATATTAATTTTAAAAGTATAGTAATTAAATTTTAATACCGAAAACCTCTAAAGTATTTTGCTCTTTAGTCAACTTTTACGAGAAATCTCGATATTTTATTTTTTTAAATGATCATCACTAAAAATAGACGGAGAGTTTTAGCGTAACTAGTAAACTTATTGTCACGTCATTGTAATCAGAAGGTCACGTGTTCAAACTATAAGAATAACTTTAGCGTAACTAGTAAACTTGTTGTCACGTGATTTGTTCTTACTCTTAACATGGGAGATATTAACTAAAGTTGATTAAAGATTATCTCATGATTTTATTCTCTTATAGTTTAGCAAATTTTGGGTCCAAAAGATTAACTATTTATCAAGTTGAGCATTTTACTTTAATGACAGATTAGAGAATTGTCAGTCAACATAATTAGTTTGATCTAACAGACAAAAAAAATTAACTTAAGTGTTAATTGGCAACCACCATTGATTCCCTTTCCATGTGCAAAGATTTAGTTCCAAATTCTTCATAAAAGTTATTAATATTCTTCTTTGACTGTTTAGTTGGATCAACCATCTATCTTACCATTAATTTTGTGGATTATTAAATAAACCTACCTTACTATTTAGTTTACCAAATTAAGTTTTCTAATCATTTTTCTGTTAGTGTGTAGAAGCTAAACTTTTAGAGCGTGTTCGGTATAGAGTGATGTTTTTTCATTTTATTATATTTGATTGATTAAAATATTTTGAAAAATAAGTTTCTTAAAAATATGGTGGATCACTTTCGTAGTATTAATAGTAAAACAAGTATCATAAGTGGCATCTCAATCTCATTTTTTCCTCCCCCAACATGCCCCCCCCTCCACCTAGCCTGGCCAGGGACGGAGTACCTCTTTTGACGAAAAATTTCAATATATATATGCAAGGTTAGAACTTTCTTCATGTACGTATTATAGTAGATGATGAATCCCCGTTGTTTGGTGCGAGGGATAAAAATAAATAGTCATGGGATAAGAAAAGAGTGATGGGGTAAAATTTTTGTATCTTGTTTGGTTGTCATGTTTGGCATAAGTTATCCTGTCATTTATATCATAGTGACGTAATAAGTCATCCCATATACATACATGGTGGGATAAGTTATCCCGGGATAACTAATCTCAAATCTCAGGATAACTTGTTCCCAACTAAACGCCCCGACTCCCAACTCCTTATCCCCACCCACCTTGATGTTTTTCAAGATTACATATGCTCTTTGGATTATATATTTTTCTTTCATACTAAACACACTCTTAATTTATTGTTCTTAGGTAGTGATTTTGTTAATAATTTGTCTGTAAGCTGATATTTGTCTCTGTTTTATGTGTTACAACAGATCTCTACCAACTGATTTCAACTTAAACAACAGAGGATGGATGAGAACATTTTCTGGTGAAAGGGACAGAACAGGAAGGGAAAGAAAAGGATGGATGATAATAATCTATGATCTTTCAGGCTCAGCTGTTGCAGCTGCTTCAATGATCACACCATTTGTTCCCTCTCCTGGTTCGGACCGCGTCTCACGATCAAATGCCGGAGCATGGCTCATCCTCCGGCCTAATGGCGCCTGTGTTAGCAGCTGGAAACACTGGGGTCGACTCCAGGCGTGGAGAGAAAGAGGGCCAGTTGATGGTCTCGGTTACAAATTCGAGCTTGTTACTGATACTGGCCTTACTAGTACCATTCCAATTGCTGAAGGCACAATGAGCATGAAAAAAGGTGGTCAATTCTGCATTGACAATACAGTGAAAGACACTGCATTGAGCACGAATTCTCCGATAAGAGGATTCGTGATGGTGTCAAATGTAGAAGGCGAAGGCAAGATTAGTACACCCATGGTTCAAGTAGGGGTGCAACATGTCACTTGTATGGCTGATGCTGCCCTATTTATCGCTCTTTCGGCTGCCATTGATCTGAGTATGGATGCTTGTAGGCTTTTCTCTCAAAAACTCAGGAAGGAACTTTGTCATGATGATCAAGAATCATACTTCTAAATCCTGACACAGGTGCAACAACATTTTCCGAGAGGTCAAAAGACATAAACATTTTTTCATTCATATGCAGTGATGACCAAAATGTGAACTCTGGTTTGAGCATGAAAGATATATATATATACATACCTTTTTTCTATTGCTTCAGATTATTTTCAACACACACATACATACATATTCGTTTAGAGTTTAATTATATACATCGTCAATGTAAGGAACTTCAAGATTACGAATCTCACATGACCAGATAATGTTAAGAGTTCTTTACTCTGATGTATATATAATTTAAATTCATTTATTTATTATTCTTTTATAATGAAAACACTTCAATGACAGCTTCTGTACATATTATTGGCCAGTTTATTTGTTCTTTGGTGCAAGATAAAAAGACTTTCATTAGCCAAAATAGGCAAGTTAACACAGCTAGGTCTTTTGGACTCAAGAGCCAAGTCTCAACAGAAAGAAAATGAATCAAAATTTGAGCCATGCTTAGCTATCAGCAGTCCTCGAGACAGCACCCTCTAAGAAGGGTCTGTCTTTGGACATCGTCATTTAGCAGCAAATAGGTCTTACACTAAACAACAACATACCCAGCGTAATCCCACAAGTGAAGTCTGGGGAAGGTAGTATGTACGCAGACCTTCCCCAATAATACACAGGACACAGTTCTCAGAAGCATCATATATATGTAGTTAACGACAACATGAAATGATGCTTCGGTAGTATTCCTTTGGTTGGTATTCAACTCCTCCGAGGCACTTCAGGGAATGTACAATTGAGTGTTAAGCAGGATTCTCTCAAAACTTAACTTTTCTGTCACAACAAAACTCTGAAAGAGTAGCATAGACATCTCTTGTGCTAACTAGCCATTCTCTGCAACTCAACAAGCTTGCTTTGGGATGTTCATATGCATAATGTCCAAGCGTTTTTATATAAAAGCCACATATCCATTTCACCTGTAGTCTAACACTCAAAGACCAGAGCAACTACATATAGCTGCCATCTTCAAGGTAAAGAAATTAAGAATGTTCGGTTCCTTTGCAGACTTGGACATACACAACACATTTCATGAGAACAAGGCCTTTGTTGAAAGCTCATTGCTCCTTGTACAAAGACATGTTCTGCAAATGGTTGTCACTTTGGTGAGGATCTGTTTACGAAGAAGGAAGACCCTAGCCCCAGTAATCTCAAAATACACACTCATGATCAATTGAAGTCTGCCACTATATGAAAGAAACTTAGTGATCTAGCTACTGATTCTAGAGATAACACTATCGATAATAGGCATGTATTGTTGAACAGTAAGCTTCTTTGAGGATAACGGTACCCCTTGATACTTTAAAGGGCATTTCTCCCATAGTTGATATTCATGTACTAACTACTGCTTAAATTCATCACTCACACCAGCAACATAAAGTGAGCTCTTGTTCATATTAGTATGAAGACCAGAAACCTCAGAGAAATGATTGAATACTTTCATCATGAGGTGTATAGACACACATTAAGAGGTCATTAGCCAGTTTTTCTACCAAAGCATCACACAGACAATAACAACAACAATAATATACCCAACGTAATCCCTCAAGTGAGGTCTCGGGAGAGTAGTGTATACACAAACCTTACACATATCTTGAGAGATAGAGGGGCTATTTTCGATAAGGATACACCCATCACATTGATAATAGCCCTTCTATCTCCGATAAACCCATCAAATCGATAATAGTTCAACTAATAAGCATACTTCCTGATATCAGACAAATGAACGAAAAAATTTTGAGCTCTACATATGAGGAAATCACAATCAAAACTAAACCTTGCATTTCGTATAATTGAAAAGAAAACTTAATCATCTTTCGATGTACCAAAAAACGAAAAAAATGGTACATATGAAATCTCACGACAAAGAAAATACATATTCTACCAATTCCTACAAAAGAACACAAACTATATACTATAATGTATCACAAAACATCATTTTACTGCCAAAATTTTTTAGTTAAAAGAGTCTTCTTTTCCTCTTCCTCCTAGCAATCTTTATGTTACCAAGAAAACTAACCAATTTCTGCAAATCTTGTTTCAACAACAAACCTATCAATGCAGCACAACAACAAAACCCTAATGCCCAATCCAAAACCCCTCTTTTCCACACATTAACAGAAAACCCAAAAAGGGTTAAACCTAAACCACCCAAAAACACATCAATTTCCAATCTTTTCATCAAAATCAACCATAGCCCAACACCAAGAATCACAAAAAACACAACCCCAAATCCCCAATTCATCTTTTTTCTACTTTTTCTTCTTCCCCACCCATCGAAACCCCCTAACCCAAACCTAAACCCACTACCTCCACCATTTCCACCTCCAAATTCCCTTATAATAGAATCCAATGGCTCTGGCAATAGCTTGAGCTTTGACGCAATGAAGTAAGCTGATTCTAGCATGATTTTCGTTGATCTAACAGACCCAGATGGCTTTTTCTTTTTCCAAGCTGATACAATCGGTTTCTGCAAACGCAAATGCAAATTGGGAAGAACCCCATTTCTGGAAAATGAATTTGAATGGTTCACTGCTAGATTTCTTGAAGAAAAGTCACTGGTTTTTCGAATTGAATTTGGTAAAAGTGAAATATACTTTGCTTGAGTGCTCTGCATTTTCGCTCTAAGAAAATTTTGAAGAGCAAACCAAAACCTTACGGTAAAGGCAAAGAAGAGAGAGGAAAAGAAAAGAACCGTTGATAGGTTTAGATGGAAACATTTTATATCGAGTTAATGGTCAAAAATATATTTAAATTATCGATTTTTAACGAGTTTTATTTTTTTAATTATTTATATTTTTTTAATCGATGTGTTATAAATAAGTGATAGTTAAGAAATGAAATTTATGAAAAAGTGATTAGTAGTTTATGGGTGTGTTTTAACTATTAACTCAGTTGTATTCACAATTATGTGTTAGGATCGAGCTAAATTTGAATTTGTTGGGAAAATGAGAACACGCCGTGTGGACTTGATGATCGTATTTTTGATCTAATTCACGGCTTATTAGAAGTAGAATGAACTTTTATAAGACATTTTTTATTGACGGAAAGAAATTTATTGTCAATTTAATAGTGATGATTGACGTTGCTTCTTTCTTCGATTCAATGATGTTTGATGTTGCTTTCTTTTCGAATCGAAAAATTTCTTAGATTTGATATACAAAAAGACTCTTATTCTATTCAACATCCTACATCAGGGATTTCGCTTTACTAATACTAAGGTTCAGAGTTTGAAGAAGAGAAGAACGATGAAAGGCTTGATCCCATTGAGATTTAGTCAAATCACATTGAGAATTGAGATTATAGAATATTCGGTAAACTTTTTATTTGATTATATAGAAAAGTTCAATGAATTGAGATTTTACTATGTATTTTAAACAAGTGAATCATTTATTACGATAAGAATAACAGATTAATGATTCGAATTCTTTAGTTTAATTGCCACCAATTAAAAAGTTTAACGTGTATGAAGTATAAACCATATTGATTTGATACCAATAAATCATAATATTTAAAATAACCTAAATTTTGAAGATTAAAATTGCCAGACACATACTTTTCTCAATTTCTTTTAATTAGGTTGTTCAAAATTAAACTGTAATCGATAAGTCAACTCCAAAATTAATTTATTGATATTGAATTATCAGATTAATGACAGATGAATGGGTTAAAATTTTATAATTAAAGATTTATCGTTGCTAGAGAGAATTACTCAATTTCTTTATTGCGAAATCCGTTATCCCGTTAAGAATTTTATCATGGTTACATTTTTACTGTATGTAAGTAGGGTTAGAAAAAAAATATTTGTCTAAATGAGAAATCAATATATTGGTGAGTGAAGACACCGTTCGATAATTTCTAATCCTATACGGCTATACTGAACCAAACGATAGCTTATTGATTGGCTATCGGATTAGTATATTTAAAATTCGATATTCGATAAATCAAACTGTTAATCATAATTATCCATCCGATCCGTCGGATAAGCAACATGCAAGTCACGTGACATTTGACATTTCTGTAAATATCCTTAATTCCAGGCCTAAATTATTTGCCTTCATTGCTCTTATTTTCCAATTTTTTTTCATAATTTTCGTTCTATTGGTCCAATTTTCTTCTCTTCTAGATTCCTCTCAGTTCAAATCTTCGAAAATCCCCAGTTTTCTTACGATTATCATCAAATTACCCCTCAAAATCTCCATTTCTGTACAATCTCCTGCTTTTTCTCTCTCGATCGATGTAATTTTCACCCAAAATAGTTAACAATTCAATCCTCCAAACTTTTTTTTTTGTTTTTATCAGTTTTCGGGTTCAAATCTTTAGCTTCAATCAGTTTAGTTGAGTGGGTATCGTGGAAATGACGATCGTGTATGGTTTTTGTACAGTTCAATGTTAATTGTAGACCCCCAAGTTTGTGTTTTGATCAATTTAGGGTTCAATTTTTAGCTGCAATCGGTTTGGTTGATTGGGTTTGGTGGAAATGAAGATCGTGTATGGTTTTTGTGCAGTTCAATGTTCATTGTAGAACCCCAAGTTTTCATTTTGATCAATTTAGGGTTCAATTCTTAGCTTTGAATAAGTTTGGTCTAACATCAGTTCAGTACTCATTGTAGAACCCCCAAAGTTCTTGTTTTGATCAATTTAGGATTTTAAGTCTTTAGCTGTAATTAGTTTGATTGTTTAGGATTTTGGAAATGAGGATTTTTGGTCTAGCATGTGATAGATTTGTTTGATTTATGTATAGTTCAGTATTCGGTGTAGACGCCGTTGTTTTGATCAATTTAGGGTTCAATTTTTTGCTTTGATCAGTTCAGTGGATTAGGAGTTAGTGAAAATGAAGATTGTGGAATTGGATGACTTGTTAATAGAAGGTGATAGTAAGTGTGTGAACTCTGAGAGACGTGTGATTGTTGGTGTTGATGCTAAGAGAGTTTTGGTTGGTGCTGGAGCTCGAATCCTCTTCTATCCGACACTTTTGTACAATGTTTTTCGTAACAAAATTCAATCGGAGTTCAGATGGTGGGATCAAATCGATCAGGTTTACTTCATCCTTAACATAAGTTTTTGCACTCCTTTCCCTATAACACCTAGGTCAATGCATTTTATTTTTTCAATGATCTCTCAGTGTTTCGAAGTAGAATTGCATATTAAGAAATTATGCACAGTTTGATGTCCACAGTTGTAAGATATTTGACAGATGTTTGAGAAAATCGTTGTAGAAAACTTTTGGACTCGCCAAAAAATGCCTTTTTGTTATGTGGTTGTCTTTGCAGATGGATGCTTGCCTGATAACGGGGTTTATCTAGTCCAATTTGACAGTTTTTATCTATGGGAATGCGGGGGAAAGTGAATTTTATTGGTCTGTTATTGTAATTTTCAATATATTATATGCTTTTGTATAAGGATGAGTTGTTGTGTGCATTAACTTATTTTTTAGTTGCTTGCACATTTGCGACTTTGAAGAAGTAAGGAAATTGCCTCCTCCTGTTCCTGCTTCCCCACCCTGCTCTCATAAAGAAAAGTCTAAAGGGAGAAATAAACAAATACTTCTCATTTGTCCTCCATTAGTTTAATATGTTAAGGTCTATGTCTTTGTGACTCTGCTTTTCTGTTTGTTCAGTTTCTCCTTCTTGGAGCAGTTCCATTCCCATCGGATGTCCCTCGGTTGAAGCAGCTTGGTGTTGGTGGTGTAATAACGCTGAATGAACCTTATGAAACTTTGGTACCATCATCATTGTATCATGTGAGTGATACATATGTTGAATATCGTCCATTTTCGTGTGATTGATTGTTGTTAATTTTGGTCTACTTCAATTGGATAATTTCTTTTGTCATGATATGTGATTATATTCTTGATAAGCTTTTTCTCCTGATTCTTTCAGCCTATGATGTTCGTTTTTGAGTAGCTCAATTAATCTTTGCTTAGTTTGTTGATTGGTGTGTTCATATAGCAGGGTATTAGTTTTCGTTTCTCACAACTTTGACATTAGAATATTTTTCTTTTGTCAACAAGAACAAAAGTATCTTTTATCATGTTCTGTCATTTAAACTTCACAGTTTTGATCTCATATGATATCGATCAGTAAAAACACGTTCCTCCCATCTCTGCAACTACAGTCTGCTGCAGAGGTCGGTATCTTCAAGAGACTCCTTGATACCCTTTACAATTTGTCTGATTCTTTTTTATCCTTTTTAATTTGATCCTGTTATTAATGCATGGTAGAAATGGGTTTCCACACGTGGAGGTGTATTCACATGTCCTATACTCTGATTTCAGGCCCATGGAATAGACCATCTCGTTATTCCAACCAGAGATTATCTTTTTGCACCCTCTTTCGTGGATATAAACCGAGCAGTAGATTTTATTCACAGTGAGTGATTGTCATTTATCTTCTGTATTATTGACTTATCGTAGGGTCCTTCCTCACTTCCCTTTTTCGCTTCTCTGTTGCAGGGAATGCATCCTGTGGTCTGACTACTTATGTGCATTGCAAGGCCGGAAGGGGAAGGAGCACAACTGTTGTGCTTTGCTATTTGGTAGCTGTCTTAACCCATTTGGGCAATGCTTCTTGGCCCGCTAATTTTTTTACTTTCAAAACTTTTAGCCAACTTTCAAATGACTGAAAGGTTGATTCTTTCACTAATTTAGGTCGAATATAAGAATATGACTCCTGCTGCAGCGCTGGAATATGTCCGTTCCAGAAGACCTAGAGTTCTATTGGCTCCTTCTCAATGGAAGGTAAAGAACATTTCGAGTAAATTTTTTCTCATAGGAAGTTCATCTGTGTGTCAACATATCTTTTTTCGTTAAACAGGCTGTTCAAGGATTCAAGCGGCAGCGAATGGCATCTTCTCCACTCTCTAGTGACGCTGTGTTGATCACTAAAGCAGATCTTGAAGGGTATCATTCTTCTTCTGACGATAGTCGTGGTAAGGAGCTAGCCCTTGTTCCCAGAATCGCAAGAACACAGCCAATGATAGCTCGATTATCCTGCCTCTTTGCGTCACTGAAAGTATCAGGTGGCTATGGACCCGTTACCAGGCAACTAACCGAGGCACGAGCCTGCTAACTGCTGCACACTCATCAGCAGAGCTTCCATTGTACAGAATATAGGTCTGCTTAAATAAGTTCCCAAGAGCTTTATATCTTTGATTCTGTAAGAATTTAACATCAAGGGTCTTTCAACATTGTATAAACAAACATGTGCAGAGTTTATGACTCTTGTTTTCATTTGTAAATATTTGGGTCTATCATCACTCCCTCCATTTCAATTTATGTTTAGTTTTGAATTGATACGAAGTTTTAGGAAAAAATGAAGACATGAGAAACTAATTTTCCTTAGACATCGCAGTAGAGCATTTGAAGCTTCTATTGTTGAAACTTGTGACCTCAAACATGCTATAGTACTTGTACGGTTTACAAAAGTGTACTAATACCCAAGGTGTTCTATTCACACTTTGATTAATCCATCCATATTTACGTACCAAGGTGTTTTGTTCACACGTAAATTCATCAATATTTACGTGCATGATATTTAAGCTAAACGAAATAATATTTCAATTTTACGATAAATCCGATCCAAGATGGTAGCTGAGTTGCTACATTAAGTAAAGTAAGTTGAATTGAATGTCCTTTATATAGCCGACAGAGACTTTTCATATCTTATCTTATCTTTTATCTTATGAAAAAGTTGTACAGAAAAATTATGGAGTGCCATAACTTTTAATCGTTTTGTTTGCAATGCAATAATAGAGCTAAATTCTTATATTCAATAATTTATTATAACATGAAATATTTTAAAATGAGACATTATATATAAATAAATAAATAAATATAAATAAAGGTGAAGAATAAGTGTAAATTAACTCAAAAATAAAGATCAACAAGTAAGACGAAGTTCGAGATCATTTGGACTGAAAGAAAATATAGCCTATAAGTAGAGATAGAAGTAGACCGAAGAAAAATTAAAATTAGTTGATTTGACTAAACATAACATATTTTTAACGCACATAAAACATGGCACTATATACGAAGAAAGCATGAAGGTCAAGGGTCAAAGCAAAAAGTTAATAGATAATTTCAACTTATTGAGACGAGGATATATAAAAAATGATTTTTCTACCTCAAATAAGACAAAGGTAAAAGCATGCTTAGACTCGACTCTTCTCAATCTCATTTGTAAGATGACACTGAGTATATTGTTTTTATTCATACCAACTCCCAAGGCTAATTAATATCGATCAACCTTGGCATAAAATTCATTGGATTCACAATATTGAGATAAAATTAGTATTTCTTCCCATTTTGGGTGGAGGAATTCTCAAAATTGTTAACTAGAGGAGTAATGCCCTATGACATTATGTCATCAAATATCAAAGAAAGCTGAATGAATTACAAACTGTATACACAAAAAACATGTGCCCAGATGCTCCTTTATCTTAAAGCTTTGACAAAGCTGAATTATCGATAGCTCGTAACCCCTCTTATTTTCAGCAAATTATAGCCACACGCGTAAAGATTTTCTAAAAACCTAAAAAATAACAGCATGATAGTCTTGCTGTGTACTTCGTGGTTGACAATGGATTTATTTGGAACGGAACCTGCTGCTGACTGCATCGTATGATGGGAGGGAGAGAACTGCGATTTTGAAGTGAAATGAGCAAACACAGGGGGGAGTTGAGAGAAACAAAATCTCGGTCACTTTCAAGAGAAACAAATAATTGTAAAGAAAGATTTACCATCTCCGTAGGATGCCATGGTCAGAGGAGAAGAAATAAGCTTCTGCACAACGGAAGCAATATCTTTTGCTGAAACTGCATCAATGGCTTTCAAGAAATGCTCCACTGGTTTCCTGCGGACCCAAAAGCAATCGGCAGAGAAAATTTGTAAGTACTAATATGATCAGAGAGGTACAACGATCATATGTGTAGAGGCTCGGGAGGGGGGGGGGTATGATGACTATTAATAACACTTGTTGGAAGACATCTAGGTGAACATTAGAAACAAGCGTGTATATACCTCTCTCCATATGTCAAAAGTTGTCTGCCGATATCTTCTGATGCAACCATCTACAAATTAGATCAGCAATAAGCACATATTTATACAACATGTATCCTTCTGCAAATCCGAGCCAATACAATATAGCAGTTGAGTTAATATTACATACCCGGGATTCCAAGTTCATCAGAATGGCAGACTTTGTTGCCTGTTTAGCACGGTTTAGCTGTACTTGGTCGACTGTGTGAAACGAGCAGAGGCAAAGCCATAAAATAGCAATCAGTAACAGGATAACGGAGAATTGCATTGGCATATCAATGGACTTCTTTAATTTGAAAGTAGTACAGTACTTCCTCTGGGGAAGTAACAACATTAGGCAGAAAATTCAACATAAATTTAGGGAAGACAAAGTAACAGTTCAGAATTATATGTCAAACCTTCACTAGGGTTTGCTACCGCGATAAGCTCTTTAACTGCTACATCAACAGCTTGAGGCCCAAAATCAGAGCCCTGATAACACAAACACCCAAAAGAGAGAAAGACTAAGCTTTGCAATTTAAGAAGTCGCTATTCTTAATCCAAACGTGCTTTCATAGATGGAACTCTGTTGGCATATGCAATGGTAAGTCACCCACATAAACAACAAAACAATAGAGTGACACAAGGTTTCAATCATTTGCCGCAAAGGAGAAAACAACAACCTAACAAACTAAGCCCTCATTTGTTTGCACTCAGTGAATGTTTGAACATAATTATTCATATCTCAATAATTATGTTTGTTTTTTAAATCTGAATCTTGATCCTTCAGATGTTAATCTCAAGTAAGTTTATTTTATTTTATTTTACAATCACTTAAATAGGTATATGAATAGATCTGAACGATTAAGATGTATAACAAAAATTTGATATCACTAATGTGTTCATCAAGGGATTTCTAGAAAGATGACAGTTCAACTTTCACGGCTAGCCGCTGCCGTCTACCATCATGAACTACCACTACTTATAACCACAATCCTCAGCCACAACCCTATGCTGCCAATATCGCTGTTAGTCATCCCCACCACCAACCACCACCAATAACTATCAACGATCAATTGATAACCATCAACCACAACTATATATCACCAACAACCGACATCATTCACCGCCATATCATTCACCACAATTATTAGCCATTTAGCCGCCACTATCTACTATCCACAACAAACACCATCTCAATCAACATCCACAACCAACATCAATGGCAACAATGTTGTTTAAAAGGTAAGGTAAAAAAGCTAGGTAAGTTCGTGACATTTTCTATACCAATACCACAAGTGCATTTCCATTATATCACAAGAAAACTTAGCAGCACAGAGATATGTACTTGGCATAGATTACAGTAAGTCATTAAGATCTGGATACTAAAACATCGAGCCACCCATAATAAGAAGATAATTTAAATGATAAATAGTAACCTATTCAGCAAGGTAGGGAGGAAAGGGAAAGAAACGAAAACGGTCTGGATAGAAATGATGCGTAAGAGAGTGAAACAAACACAAGTTACCAGATCAAACATTTAGTTTGAAGACGGTGATAGCATTGGTAGGAATCATTGTATCTTCGTTTGAAATAAAAGACGGATAGATAAGTAATAATGAAATCATCATAGGGCTTTTTACCGTAGTTCCTTGAATTCCAAATAATCCAGTGTTATTGTAAATGCTGCTGAATGCAGAGAATGCGTGAATCTGCGGGTACTGATTTAAGACACGAAGATCTGCTCGCCATTGCGGAAAATCATGTAAGTATGTGAAAGGAAGAACTAGGAGAAAATCACATTTCCAAAACTAAATGAGTAAATATACAAATTCCAACTTTGTGCAAACCAATAACCAAGTACTTATCCATCTGATTATCTAAACATCACCAACAATTGCATTTAACTTACTAATTTGTGAGTGTCAAATGAGTATTTTTCCTTTTGAGTTGTAAGTAAATGTTAACCCGTCTGTGAAACAGCAGAGACTATGTTGACAAGACTCCATATGAAGAAGACACAATGGAGCTAAGTTGCTCGGACTCTGGAGGATCTGACACACACCCGTTGATATTTTTGAAGAGTCTGAGCAACATAGCAATGGAGTACCAAATCCATCTTTCTGAAAATTTTCAACATGGGGGAAACACAGTAGAGGGTAAACAAGGAATGATGCCACCAGAAACTGAATTTAGAAAGAGAAAGGAATGGAGATCAGGAGAACGGGATCATCACTAAATCATGATTGCACCAGGGAGAGGTAGCCAGGAATGTCTGCGTCTTCAAAAAAAGATCAATATAGAGCAGAAGATTGCAGTGGAACTGAAAGGCTCTGAATGATCCCAATAAAATAGTTATGATGAAATCAACAGTGTAAAAATGCAAGTCGTCAATGGTCTGCCTTCAAAAATTAAAGATAAGGTGAACATTATGATTGCACGAAACTTATGGGGTTTGTCTTTGGACGAAGTTTATATTTTCTAGTTCCATAGAATCCACGAAAGTAATACAGCAGCATGTTAACTTCAACAGGATTGTCTTTCAACAAAGTAGAAAGAAAGCTTGGAAGTGAATCTTCTGTCTTATTTTCCAGTAAGAACAGAAAGAAATTGATGGGCATTTGACAGAATTGAGAAATCAATCTGGAGCATTAAAGAGCTTCTTTGTTAGGGCAGAGAAGAACTTTGGAAAGCTCATAGCTGAACAATACGTACTATAAATTTTGACAAACCTCTTTTGGGGCTATCATTTCTGGAATTACTTCAAATTACATAAGAGAAGTAAAGTCTGAGAAAAGCTTACATAATCTTGAGTACATCCCTTTTCCAGGACCGCCAGCTGAGAAAGATCCACCTCCTCCCATAAGCATCTGTTAAGTCCTCAAAATTAACCCACGTAAAATCAGATGAATGTTCAAAACTATAAAAGCAACAAAAATATCCTAATTTTCTAATTCATGATACATCTTAACAAATTAGGTCCCAAATTTCCTGATTAAACATTTATTACGAAGTAATCTTCATCCAAGTAGAGACTAGCAAATGCACCCATACATCTATCTTTTCAGTTCTTCTTTTTTTGGATTATTAACCTCTCTTTTTGGGATTGGTGACGCATATGCATATGTTCCCTATAAGTTTGTTGAAATATTGAGCTAATGGGGTTTTACAGATGGGTAATGACTTGACAAGATCTAAAGCTTTAAAGAGACTTGATAAAAATTAATCGATGAAAAAGCAAACTGTAGGAATCCCTTCTACATCCCTCAGGAATTGTGATACAGTTAGAAGTGCATAACACAAGCTAAAAAAGCATAAGAAATGTTGAATCAGAAATTTTATTGGAGCATTAGGATATTTTATAGAAGCTCTAATGTCAACTCATACTCAAACACTCCTAAAGGGTCAATAAACCAACTACTAAACAAAGATTTTGTATCAGAGGGATCATACTGAAAGTCCGAAGCCATGACAATGCTCTTTATAAGCTTTAAGGCCCAGTCCTACTAAGTCAAGAGTCTGTAAACCAACTGGCAAACAAACACTGCTAATGTAACACATATATTTCTATACAAATTCAACATTACAAAAATATAACAAGACTCCATAAACAAACTAAATTCATATTTTGCAATATTCAAAAAAAAAAAAAAAGAGTAATAAAACCTTAATCCTGAAAGAAGGCAGGAACCTGTAAATCTTAATAGATTTGAGGACAAATACAAATAGGAACAGATCAAAGTAAAGACTTATAAAATATACTAAAATGCACAGCTTATGCCATCAATTTAATTATGCAAGCCCACAAAATGTTGATATCTGTGAACTATTTCATCTCGAGTATATTATATAAACTGCATCCTTTTTGAAAGCAAGAAATTTTTAAGTTCAATATTTGTTGGAATAGACACTTTAGAACTATTTTATCATGTTAGACTAGCCTTGCAAATATATATATATATGGTTCTATAGGCAATATTTTATGCTTTTCCATTTCCTGAGATTATTTGAATTTGAGAGTTAACCTTTGTTGTTTGGCCAACTGGGAGATGGAAAGGGAAGTGCAATTTCAAAATCATTTTTTTTTCTACATTTGATAGTATACAATTTGTAAGATTGTAAAACACATGCAATTCATACTTAAAATATCATTCTTCCCTTTTCCAATAACTAAATAAATGGCCACATACGATTTTCCTTCTCCTTGGTTAATTCATTTCCATGATTTGTTTAATTTGACATTTCCAGGAAGCACATCACAAACTGTCCTGTAATTTTTTGAACATCCAAATTGACCTGATAGGGAAAATCTGGTGCAGTCTAAACATTCAAAGAATTTAAATGAAACCTATGTACCTGAAGAACTGTTAATGTCATTGATTCTTTTTCAGACATCCAGCCACCGGGAACTTCAAAGGCAAGGGCAAAATGAGTCATCTGGTTTAAGAGGGGGCATAGAAACGTCTTAGACACAGAACACAACATGTATGCGGGGAATAAAAAAGATGTTTCAGATACATACCTCTGCATCGGCTTGACAGCGGTAATCTCCTCCCACATACACAGGCTTAGGCTCCTCAGTGGCGGACACCTTAGGTAAATCAGACAGAAGAGGTTCTGCAACTTTTAAGAATTCTTCATGTTCAACACCAGATGCAGCAAGAACCATCCGAGGAGCAGTATAATTAGCCTGTAAGGAAAACCAGTTTAAAAACAGAAGTTCCTCCGCAAAAGTAGTAAAAAGAGGGTGTAGGAAGACCAATGGAGGGAGATCAGGGTTTTGACACTCACAGCTACAAACTCCTCCAGCACTGTGCTGTTTAACCTGTTTATTGTAGCTTCTGTGGCCATCAGAGAATTCCCATATGGACCAGCATAACCAGCAGAATGAACTGCCTCCAAAAGCAAGTGTTGAGGGTTTTTGGAGTACTCGCTAATCTCAGCTTTAACCTTCTCAAGCTGCAAAGGCGAATATTATTCTCAGAAAACACAGTTTGAAAGCTGTTTTAAGGAAACACCAAAGATGACCAAGAAGAGGGAAACCTGTTCTTTAACTTCCCAATCCAGGAATGCAGGATTTCTAACACAGTCAACAAGCATCTCCACCATTTGTGGTACATAAGTTTTCAACGCATCATAAGTGTAGATCATATGCTCTCGTGAGGCTGAAGCTGTTACATTACCACCAATTGCTTCAATTTCTCGTACAATACGCAAGTGACTCCGGTTTAACGTGCTTTTGAAGGCCATGCGTTCCAAGAGGTGGGTGGCTCCATATGAAGCTGGTGTCTCGTAAATAGAGCCACAGTCAACATAAAGGCCAATTGAGGCAGCAGGATTCTGGACACAATAAAGTAGAACCATTATTAGAAACTGCAATTCCACGTGAATTCAGTTATTAAAAAATCTAGGATTCATACCACCGATGCTTCAGAGGCCACTTTGACACCATTGGCGAGAGTCGTTATCTGAGTCTTTGCAGGTTCTACATAATCAGGTAATGGTGGCGAGAGTTTAACATCATTGAGGGGAAAGTCCAAGGGAGTCACTGAACTTGACGTATCACCAGTTATCCAACTAAAAAGACCCCCAGATGGCTTTGTTGCAACAGCAGCTGAACTTGAAAATCTTGTCAAGACCCTGTTGCCTTGACGTGCCTACAAGCTTTATACTTTCAGAAAATATGTAATCTAATGATTATCTTTTCATGAACATGAAGTTGATAACAAAACCTTACATCAGAATGCATCAAACAGAAAGTATGAATTCTACTAAAACCTTTTATTCAATAAGAAATACCCGATGCCCAACCCCTCTCCCCAAGGGTCAATAGTGATCCTTCCTCAATTTACTCCATTGGTGACTCGAACCCTCAAACCTCAACATTGGAGATGGAGAGTGATTCAACTTTAGCACCCATTCCTTATCATATCAATTCTACTCTTGGATAAACCAGAACAATGTTCTGTAATAACTTTTCACAGTCTAACTCAACCTACTTAGAGCAGAAATTAGCTTTAAAACTTGATCCTTCTTCTAAATTTCCCTCCATTACTCATAAATGCTCCCAAATTCTTTTCGCAATTTAACTTCCACCCATAAAAATGAAATATTTTGTATATCCCATTTAGAGCAATACAATGAATCCCCAGCTGTAATACCGAACCACCAAAACCGTGGAAGCTGATCATAGTGGTTAATGAAGCAGGTTGAAAACTATAAGGCCTCTGGTTTCAAATGCTCGCCAGCAGAGATAAAAAAGAAAATACTAGGTGATTTTTCTATTAGTCCTAGTCTACGTGACAGAGTTAGCCAATAATTGTTGCTGGCAGGAGTTGAGAGGTCGAAGGTATCCCGTGAAATCAGTCAAAGTGCACACAAGTCGGCCCAAACACCACGGTTATCACAAAATCAAAAATAATCAAATAGTTTGCACCCAACGGTGTGGCCTAATAGTCAGTGTGCTGAGACCTCCTATGAGGTCTCAACAAATTTCAATAGAGACAAAACCGGAATGATTTCTTACCATCTATTCTAGGTAACCTTGGTGGACATATTTACATGTTACCTGGTTGGAGGTCACAAGTATTCGTATAATTAGTCGCTTAGTCGAGTTGCGAGTAAGTCAGTCCAGACACCACATTTATAATAAAAAATGATCAAATCAAATGCCTTTATCAGATAAATTTTTTTTTTACTAAATTTGAAAAGTAGCGAAATGAACTCTATCTCGTATACACGATTAAACTCAATATATTCCATCTAATAAATCAATCCAATAACTAACATAGCTCTCATATCGACAAAAAAGAAAACGACCTAAGATCAGATCCAAAGATCTAACTATATATCTGCAGAATCGATTTAAATATATGAATCTAACAATAACACAAGACAAATCATTGCGCTAAAATTAATCACAGTTTATATGTAGATTTATTTACATATCTGCGTGTGAAAAAAAAATTTAAAAAAATATCACTGACCTTAAGAGAGCTGAGACGAGACGATACGCATCTGTACATTTTGACGGTGATGATCGGAGAACTGAGTAGAGCTCCGGGAAGATGAGAAATGCGATTTTGTAGAAATTTTTTTCAGTGAAAAAATGAAGCTGCGGAGAAGAAGAATAGCAAATATTTGGGTGTATTGGAATTTGGAGAAGATGAGAAACTTTCTTTGATGGGCTTTTGGTGAGAATGTAAAAAGCCCATTGGGCTTAGGGATAATTGGGTGGGCTTAGTCACTTTTGAAAATGTTTTCTAAAGAATTTCCAAATATATTTTCTTCGGTTCGTAGGTAAGTAAAAAATATTATTCGAAAAATTAGGGTGTGCAAAAATGAACCAAACCAAAAAAAATGTTATTGGGTTTTTAATGGGTTTATAAAAAAAGTTATTGGGTTATTGATTCGGTATCGGTTTTTACTATTGGGTTATTGGGTAAACCGATAACACAATAAAACGATAATAATTTATTATTTTACCCTCCTAATTATTAAATATTAATAATTTAAATTAATATTAGTGCTCTACCAACTTCATTAAGCCGCTTTACTTGTTTTTACTGTTTACTCAAACCTAAAAATTAAAGTAAGGGTTCACAATTATAGTTATTTGATTTTAGTTTTAGTTTTAGTATTGTTGGACTATTTTGTTTTTAGTTTTAGTTTGTAATTGTAGGTTGTAGCATTTGCAAGTTTGTAAAGGTCCGTAATTTGATTAACATAAAAATTTCATACTATGTTTTGGTGGTAACATGTAATTACAGTTTTCGTACTATATTTTTTCTCATTGATGCAATTTCTCATTATCTTTTTTGTTTCACTATATCAAAGCGTTTAGAAAAGTGCGAAGGCATATAATATTTTACAGACATTTTCTTATTGGGTAAACTGAAAACCGAATCGATAATGACCAAAAACCGATAAATCGAAAATCGATAAAAAATATCTTATTGGTTTGTGATTGGGTTAGTATATTTAAAATCGAAAATCAATAAACCGAACCGTTAATACATAAAATCGAACTGAATCGATCGATGCACACCCCTACCGAAATGTATTTTGTGTTATATAGTTTAGACATATACAATGAAAGGTTGAGGTAGGGGTCGGGATGGGGGATACGGTTGGATTGAAGATAAGGCTTGTTGGAGAATGAGGGCTAAGGGGGTCGGAGGTGAGGCGTGTTGAAGGGAGAGAACATAATCAATGTGAAATACTACATGTGAAACTTATTTTTTTCTATGTCCATTACGAAAATCGTTTTTCTTAAACTGATTTTTTAAAAGAAAATGTTTTTCAACAAAATTGTCTCCAAGGCCTAACTCGAGTGGCAAAAGGTGGAGTATTTATGGCTTAAGTCACAGGTTCAAGCTCCACCCCATGCAAAGCGAAACGTGTTACCATAATCCACCGAGATTGGAAGGTTGCTCACCAATCTAGCTACTCCCAACTGTCACGACCCAAAACCGGGGCCGCGACTGGCACCCACAATTTCCCTCCTATGTGAGCGAACCAACCAATCTAACCCTTATCATTTTAACATATATCAACAGAAAATAATGCGGAAGACTTAAACTCATTAAATAAAACAAATCAACATCTATTAATTC
>NC_028648.1:2244927-2278534 GCF_001406875.1 Solanum pennellii
CACGTCCTGCAGGTCCGTCACCGATTACAGAGAGTCGATTTTCAGTACCCAATTTCAGAATTTCTAAGTATGCTGAAACGAGACATCTGTGACGGGCCGTCGTGCCTATGACGGTCCGTCGTGATGTCCGTAATCTTAGCCAGTTTTTCCAGAAATAAATCTGCTGCTCAAAACGACTAAACAGGTCGTTACACCAACTTGTGGAAGTTAAACATTTGACCACTTAGAGCCTGTTTGGCTCAGCTTAAAAGCTGGTCAAACTGACTTAAAAGCTGATTTTTGACTTATTTAACTGTTTGGCAATACTCAAAATAACTTATTTTAAGTTAAAAAAAACTTATTTTAAGCCAAAAGTTAAAAGCTGGGGTAGGGGTGCTTTTTTTTTTTAGCTTATAAGCTGTTTTAAGTTGACCACATTTTTATCTTTTTGCTCTTAATATTTTTATACAATCCCCAAATTCCCCATATAACCCTAACATTTCTTTCTTCCATTTTTCCTTTTTCACGTTTGACATAACAACTTCAGCACTTTTATCCAAACGCTTAACTGCTTATTTTAAAAATAAGTTTCAGCACTTTTAAAAGTACTTTTTTAAAGCTACTTTTATTAAGCCCATCCAAACGGGCCCTTAATCAAAAACTATTTTAAATTGTCAATCAATATGTAGACGGACTAACTTTTTTGGTTAATTTTTTAAAAGAAATCTTTCTATTTGAGAAAATATCAAACTATGGTCTAAATTTTTTTAAATTATTATAAAATGACTTGATGGTCTAAAATTTTATCTATAAGATCAAAAAATATATCAGCAAACATTGAACTTGAGTTTAACATTATCCAAACAAGCTTGCTATTTTGTAATTCATCCACATTTTAGCTAAAACTATGGATCCTCAATTTGGTAATATTGTAAGTTCAGTATCAAATAAAATATTTTGTCACAACTTCTTCATTCAGTCTCCTATGAATATTTCATATTATACACCTCGACTATTTCACCGAGTACATAAGACACTGTTTACCAAGATTTAGACAGATGAAAAGAAAACACAGCTAAAAAACTGTTTCTCCGGAAAATGAGATATTTAGCCTGTTTTCGAACATTATGTACAAAAAATAGACTGATTCATATGCACAAATCAAGCAAGATGAGTTCATCAGATGGCTGCAGGTCTTCCATCTTTCCTAGGATCACTAACAGCCACAAGAAGACCACGAAAAATACCATCTTTATACTCTTTTCCGCTCCTTCTGCCCATCTGTAACGGGGGATTTGGAAGGTTTTGAACGATTAACTGACATATGGCTCCTCCGTTTCTTGCCTCGAGTTTGTGACCCCTCTCTTCTAAGAAATGCTTTTTATCATCCGAGAGTTCAATGTGATCGCCATCTATGCATGTCCAGTTCTCATACAGAACAACATTTGGGATTAGCTGCAAAATGAAAGGAACGCGAATCAGTACTGCAGCTAAAGGATCCATCCGCAAGACTCTCAATACTGCAGCTAATTAGACAAAGGTATCAACCTCGTGGTAGACTCTCGGACTCTGTACTGCAGCTAAAGGATCCATCCCCAAGACGAAATGGTTGATGAAAACTTGGAGGACTGCAAAGATGATTTTTAGTCCACCACTACCACCAATTACACCAGCTAATTGATTGTCCTGTAAAACGATCATTATACGTCATATGACTACACTAAGCAGCTAAAAGATGATTTGTCGTTCAAAGGATCACATTCGTAATACCTTGAGAACGATAACTGGAGTCATGGATGATAACGGTCTCTTTTTTGGTTGAATAAAATTAGCAGGAGCGGGAGGGAGTTTATCGGGGGATATTTCATTAGGTGTTGAGAAATCTCCCATTTCATTGTTGAGTACTATACCGGTTGATGGAGAGAGTACACCGCCTCCAAATGGATAGTTTACTGTGGTAGTCACTGATACAGCATTTCGATCTGAATCCACAATGCAAAAGTGACTCGTTCCGTGATCTCTTAGCTGACTCCACCTAAGAATCACGGATCAAACGAGTTAGAGCCAGTTGGTAGGCAATCAAGAATCTTGTTAGTCCTAGCTTCAGTCCGAAACAGAACTTATCTGACCTGGGCAAATAGTATTCAGGAGGAAAGGTGGTATTGTCAAAGATCTTTTGTTGAATTTCTTTGGCGAAAGACGAGGAAAGCATGTCAGATACAGTACTACTGATATTTACAAAGTCGGGATCACCCAGGTTCATTCGAACTGCAAGCATGTGTTTCATCGCCTCAATCATTCGATGCAGTCCTAAAGCACCTTTCGCAGCATTTGAACTCACATAGTTTTCAAGGACTTGAAGAATCTGTTTTCCTCAGATATAAAGGATTTAATCAGACAATCGTGTCGTATTAACTTTAGCAAAAACAAGCTAAGTTGATTTATATACATACCAGAGAAATCCCGAGTGTTCCACTGGACGGAGGTGGCATTCCAACGATTGTATATCCCATAGCATTAACAGTAACTGCTTTTGGAGTTTCCACTCTGTAATTTCTCAAGTCGTCCATTGTCAAAATTCCACCTGCTCTCTTCACATCTTCGACAAGCTTTTCACCAACCTCTCCGTTATAAAATGCTTCCGGCCCTTGTTCAGCAATTAGCTCTAAGCTGTGGCTAAGTTCTACGTTATGACAAATTTCACCAGCTCGTAATGGCTTTCCCTCAGGTGCAAATACTTGTCGCAAGCCGGGATCTTTAAGTAGTAATTTTGCTTTTTTAGCTATAGAGTTTCCGAGATATGGAGCAACCACGAATCCCTCCCTGGCAAGTTTAATGGCTGGTTGAAATAGTGTCTTCCAGGGCAACCTACCATAATTCGACCAAGCTGCGTGAAGACCAGCTAGCTCCCCGGGAACTCCCATCGACAACGCTCCATTTAACTTGGAGTCCCCATTATTATCATACATGTTCTGTTTGAGTATAAACAGATTAAGATCAGAACTCGCGATTCTGTGTTTCCAATATTTAGATATAAATACAACAACTACTATGTTTCAGTCTTGAACAAGTTGATGTCAGCCATATGGATCCTGACTTACCATGTTACTCCGTATAAGCTCATTTCATGTCAATTTTATACAACAATAACATACCACTACCTCGAGAGGTAGAGAGATTGTTTCTGATAGATGATTACAGAAATCGAAATACAAAGAAACTATTGGCGAAATACTACGACTACTAGTTTGAACAAAACAACTTCTGTTATATACTAATCCAAGTTCCCGGTAAGAACAAAACTACAATTATCTCATGCAAACAACAGCAACAGCTACTATTAGTACTATTGCTACTACACCTCAATCACAAACACGTCAGGAATCATGATCGACTATATGAATCCTCACTATAAGTTTCTCACATACGTACAAACTAAATAGTTTTTCGATGAATAAATATTGAACACACTGCTAACCTGTGAAGCAGCTAAAGGAGCAGTTTCCCTCATGTCAATAGCTAAGACTTCTGATGTAGATGAAGATCTAACAACCATAAAACCGCCACCGCCAATTCCACTAGCCATTGGATTCACTACTCCAAGGCACAATGCTGTGGCAACTGCAGCATCAACTGCATGTCCACCAATTTTAAGCATAGAAATACCGATTTTCGAGCACCGACCATCATCAGCAGCAACAACTGCTTCCTCTGATTCAACAACATCAGCATTGTGCTCTAGTTTTCCATTATATCTACTACTATTTACATCTCCAATTAGCCATACACCAATGTCTCCATGATGTGTAAGCCCAACAACTAAAAAAAATAAAAAAAAATGTGTAAGTGTGAAAATCTATGTTTAGCCATGAAATTTGATTAGATTTTGAAAATCTCCAAATTTTTAGGGTTTCCACTCATACAACTTCGATTTTTTTTTTCCATATAAAATCCATATCATAACACAACTTCAAAAACTCGAATTTTCAAGTTTCAACTTCAAAATCTGTAGTCAAACCCGAGCTTAATCAAAACATATCTCAAAAGGGTAAGTGGAATTCAACCCTAACCAACAATTATTCAAGAATCTCCTTCACAAATTCAAGATTTACAACATGACACATCACTTCTTTAATCCAAATCTAATTGAGCACTTCAATCTTCATACTTCTTAAGGGGAAAATATACCTCGTTACAAAAGTAACTCATATATACCCTTACCGTTACAAAAATAGCTCACAATATATCAATACCCAAAACCCAACTAAATATCCAAGTATCAACACAATCATAGCTAACAATAATAACAACACAATCAGAGGATAGAATATACGCATACGTTACCAAAAAAAAAAACCTTTTTCTTGATTAAATTGTTTTTTTCCTCATATACCCTCGTATTAAAAAATAACTATCATGTATTCGAAAGAGCGATAACAAAATAGCAAGATATAACAAATAAAGATTAAAAAAACTTACATGCTATGGCAATGAATGCAAATAAAAAGCAAAGAAAAAAACTCCATTTTTTCTTTGTATTAGAACAAAGAGGAGAAGTAGAGTCCAAAAGTGGAGCTTCCAAATTATGTTTCTCCATATCTCTAAAATTCTATGGCTAAACAAAGATATAATAAATGAAGGGAAAGTTGCATAAAACTTTCAAATACACACCACTTTTGTTTATAGTGTGGGACCTTTGTTAGTTGATCATGACTTTCATGTTTTTAGTGGGGCCAACATAAAAGTTAGAGCTGTTAAAATGGGTTTGACTTGTTAAGTCGGTTTAACTTAATCCTTGAATTAAATAAGGTATGACTTAATATTTTCGGCATATTTAAAAACGAGGTATTTTAGTCCAGTTTCAATTGATTCGCTAGCTTCGTAGGCCTAACTCGCAAGTCTTAGTGGCCAACCAGACCGTGAGATATCAATATTTAAAATATATTTTTAATAGTTTTTTATTTGTAAAGTTTTTATAAATAAATATTCTTAAAGATAAAAAATCAAGTCTTTTAAATTAGTTATTTTTTTTTAGTGGGAGAAATGATGGAATGATCAACATTTTTCTGATAAATCTTACGACTTCAAAATTATGAATTTGTAAATAAAACTTTAAAATATATATATATATATATATATATGTATGTGTGTGTGTTGTTAAAAGAATTATAAAACTTTGATTTCAAGTGAATAATAACAAATTAAATTGTGTCACTAAAGTAAAATAAGAGTATCAAAATTAAATAACTTTTTTTTTATCTCTATATGGAATCAAAGTTGTTCACCTTTAATAATTAAATATAAAACACATGTTATGGACTTTCCACTTTTGCATAGTTATTAAACATTATTTTTTATAATAATAATAAGTTATGTTTATACAGCTATCACTATGAAGATTCAGTTTGTACTAAATTAATCCTCTAATAATTATCCATTGACATAATTTAAACTTATTTTAGATTGTCCAATTATCATAACAAGTTGTATTGATTTTATTTATTATTAGCATTTTTAGTTCCTCAAAAATCAATAACTGAAGCATCGATATGTTATTTTTTTAATGAGATTCAAACATACTGCCACGTAGTTTATTTCAATCCAACAACATATGTTTTGTCTCTTTTAGAATATAACAATCAAATAACGCCGTATAACTCAAATATTTCCGAATTAATTGCGAAATCAATACTAACTTTAGTACATAAAATACTATTAGTACTTTTTTTTTCCACTCTATATTTTATTATACATTTCTTTTCTTGTACTCAAAACAAAGTGACAATATTAGGTCACACATCATTTTTAAGAAATATTAATATTAAAATGTTGCTCCAACAACTTTCAATTAATTTAAGTCAATATGATCCCTCAAATTGTGAATATTTCAATAATTTAGCAAAGTTTTTAAGTGTTAAATATTCAATATAGTTGATGTTTTATGCTAAATTTTCTTTGATATCTCACTATATGAGGTGATTTATAGTTCTAAAAAAAATACTAACCCCATAATTTTCTTATTTAAAGAGACCAAAAAATATAATTATCAATAATTAAGAAAATAAAAGTATAATGATCTCTTGATTATTTTTTTAATCAGAAAAGTGGAATAAAATAATGTCAAATTTAATGGAAGGATTAAGAAATTAAAGATTGTGTTTGGGATTAGATATATAATATGTATGATTGACAATATATAAATTTAATTTTAAAATATCTCAACTTATTCCATATAGCGACAGATGAATTAATAATTTAGGTTAGTGTCATTTTTATTTGATTTTAGTGAAAACAACAAGGAATGAATCTTTATAGTATACGCAAATATAAGTGATTGGCCAATATTGTCCTTTTTTTCCCCAAAAAATATCTCCACAATTTAATTTTATTAAACTATTGGAATTCTTTTGTTATATTATATTAAGCAGCGATAATAAATATCTATATTTATAATTATTATTACGTGTAAAAACAGCTAAAGGTTTTATGACTTGTTGATATAATGATATTAACTTAATTGCTGTTAAATAATTTACGATAATAAATATTTTAGCTAAAAGAAATATAATCATTAAATATTATTTTTATTACAGTGTATGTAGTATTGTAGTCATAGAAATTTAACAAAAATAACCATTTTCGAATTAAACTAGATCTATATATGAAATATTAGTAATATTGATCTACATAAATATATATTTTATAATCATCATTTTAACTCAAAACCCTTTTCAATTTTCACTATAGAAAAAGAAAATGGAATTAGCTACTAATACGTTGCTAATCGTTGTTAAATTCTTCGTAGCTAACAAAATTTTCTCATAATATGTCTTTAATCATTAAATAAAATTAGCAATAAACTTTATTGTTTTATTATAAAATTAATTTTATTTATTTTGTTTTGTTAGTTGGAGATAACTTAGATGACATTTACGTTTTGGTGAAAACGACAAAGGAAGAATCTATATGTAATCCAATAAAAAATTGTTAGGCTTTTTTTATTTTATTGTTATTTGTTTTTTATTTTTGTTTTATGATCTTATTATTTGTTATTTTTTATATTTTTATCTAAATATTTTGTTCCTCACTTCTTGTATATCTTTTTATATTTATTTTAAAATGTTTTATTTAAATAATAAGTCTATCAAAAAAATATTTCTACCTTCATAAAATAAGAATAAGTCTGCATATATATTATTCTTATCAGATTTTACTCGTATAAATACATACGCAACATATTATTAATTGTAATATATTTGTAGGACGCAAATATATGTGATTGGCAAACTTTGTACTTTTTTGTCAAAAATATCTCCACATATGGTCATAATTTGTATATGAATAATATTTGGTCACATCACACATTTTATAGTTTGGAAAAAATCACCATGAAGTTGCTTACAACCATCAAAAAATGAAAAAAATAAATTAGGTTATTAAATATTGAGTTGTTAAATTTAAACAGGTAAAATCAATTAAATTAATAAATGGATAGATTATAGATTCGCCCAAAAGTTATTTCGATTAAGTCAAATGGCAAAATGATTATATATAACATATCAAACTTCTCATTGGTCGCTTCGAGCTATACATTTTTAGCAAAAATTAGCTCAACGTTTAGATTAATGGAATCAAACATATTAAAATGAACTGATTTAACAAATAAAAAAATTTTAATCAATCCAAAAAAAGAAGTAACTCAATTTCAAAAGTTAGGCACGATAGCCATTAACGAAGAAGGAGAGGTTAGGCATCTTATTTGAATATTTAGACTAACTTTGTCACCCCTAGAGGCTGAGACGCTATTAATTACAAGTAGGAAAACTTTACCAGACGCACGTGGCAAATGATCAAAATCTTGATGTCCAATATATTTTTTCTGATAAAAATTTACTCGCATTTGATATTACAATAAATTCGAGACTTAAGATAAACGCATGATACTAACTGCAGCTCTATTACATTGTCAACACCAAAGGATGTTGCGTAGTAGTGAGGTTGATTCTTCCTTACAAAGAGGTCTCGAGTTCAAGTTTTGATTTTAAAATGGGGAGGTTTAACTTCTATCCGACGCAACTTAGAATCATTCAGACTCCAATAAAAGTGTCGGATACTGTATAAAAATAAAATAAAAAACTCTATTAAGTCTCAACTATTTATTTTGCTTTAATTCTTACCAAATTCTCCACTTTGGGCCTGACTAGCTCAGAACCAGCCCAGTTAAGTTTGGGTCAAGTGGGCTTAGTTTGGTTTCTAATTGGGCCTGAGTTTAACTGGGCTGATTATAGTGGATTGGGCCTAGGATTTGAAGCAACACAATTATTGGATTTTTAGAGTAGGAATATAATGTAATTTCATCATTACGCTATAAGATACTTAAATTTTTTACGCTTATCATTAGAGTAGGGGTATGCATTTATCATTTTGATTCGGATTTGTGCATTATTAATTTGATTTATCGATTCTTCTATTTGTAAACATCGTAAATAATCAAAACAAATAAAATAACTATTATGGACTTTTAGTCCTTAACGATTTATTTTAACCGATAAAAAAAGTAAACGTTAATATACTATATTCGCTATCTATTTTGTTGAATCTTCTATGTACCGTTAAAAAAGTTATTGAATTTAACAGACTATATAAAAGACAATAAAATCTCAATAAAATTTATTCGTAAATGAAACGAAAGAAATACATTTCCAAAAAAAAATAGAAATTACATTTCGAAAAGATAAAATATTTTAATTTAATAATCAACATAAATGAATATGAAATATAGATAAAAATAGTTTTTTCTCTATAATTAAAAATAACAATTAATTATTATATATATCTACTCTGCCACCATGGATTCAATTACCACCTCAGCTTTGTTGGAAAATACTGCATTACATTAACAAAAAAAAATGTTAATAAAATTATCGAGTTATTAATTTTTCAATTTTATAAGTTATTTTTTAGGTAATTTGATATCTATCGAAAAAACACTTTACCTTTTCGATAAGAGAGATATAGTATGGCTTGACTTTTTCCACATCAATTCGAACTTTACTCTTGCTATATAAATCATATTTACTGCATTTAAATTTGTAAATTATAAGAAAAAAATTGTTCAAAATAAATATATAATTAATAAAATTGAAACAAAAATATATAATTACTTAAAAACGTTGAGCCACTTCATGTTCTCTTTGTCCTCCTCATTCATCAAGTGTGTATATGCTCCTGACCTATGTAATGCTATAAAAAAATTATTTAAAAAAAAATAAAGTTAGTTCACATTAATAAATCTGAATATCAAGAATAAATTTAAAAATATTTTAAATTCAATAATATACTGATCGTGTAAAAAAGTATTTCTATAATTATATCATCCAAAAGATAATTACATGTAACCGAATGAATTTCAACTTATTTACATAAATCTTTCTCTTCAGGTGGTCCATTCGAATACCCTTCCGCGAAAAATATTTCTATATATACATAATTAAAATTATTTTTTAAATCTATATAATAGATGTCGAACCCCCTTCGACTAGTCCATATGTTTACTCCTTCGAATTTTAAACTCCCTTATTGAAAATTCTGACTCCGGCATACTAATAAAATATCAGACTATTTTCTCATTTTTAGAACCGATCAGAATTTTCAGTTTGCTCAAGAGAAAAATTTCAATAGCGATATGATTTAACAGATTCATATATTGCAAGAATTTCTAATCCCTTCCCCCCACCCCTTATAATGAATCTTATGTGACTAAAATTTAAATTAATCGAGCCAGTAAATATCGATACGAAATTTAAAAAAAAATCTTACCATAGAAAGAGTGGTAACGTATGACAAATAAAGCAGCAGAAGGAAGAGTAGTTTTATTTTCCTTTGCAACTAAATACATATAATCATCATGTCCCCATGACATAACAACTTTGTCAAGTCCACAACCTTCTTCATATACACCATTTTTTGTATTATAAATATTGTTGTTGATGTCTGGATTTTCCTTAAAATACTGCATGATAAAAAGAAAAATAATTCAAAAAAAATATCGACGAATGTATAATACATGTATAATTCATCTCATATATATAATTGTTATGTATAATTAGTGTATAATTAGCGTATTATCTATGTATATCAGCTAGAAAAAGTAAAGGGTGCAAAAGGGTGAAAATTATACTGTATATATAAAATCTTAATTTTTTTATGTCCCTTGATTTTCTATATCTATTTACCTTTTTTTAAATTTGGAGTATAATAAAAATTCTAATTCCGATACTATAATATGAACAAAAGTATTGGTAGTATACCTTGTGGTGAACAATTGATTCATCAAAAGCACAACCAAGAGGAAATGTGTCTCCAACAACAGCCCATTGAGGAAGCCCTCCAAAACTTGGATGAAGAAGTACTTTCCCTAGGTCTATGGTTCAAAATAAAAATCGAGTTTAAATTATACATACTGATGATAATAACATATTTAATAAAATTTCATAAGTGAAATCTGAGAAAAATAATACGTATGCACTCTAAACCCTATCTTACGAGGATAAAAACAGTTATTTTTCAATAGAGTTTCAGCTCATATAAATAAATACAAAACAAAAAGGATTGTAAGCTAACTGTATATTTTGAATTATCAACTATTATTACGCAATATATATATATAAGGAGTACTACTAATTAAAACTTTATATTCTGAACTCGCTACATAAATTGAAACAAAAAAAATACCGTGAATGAGGCCGGTCAAATGAAGCCAATCTTCATTTGGATAATCTTTTCTAATAGCTTCAGCAGTTTGTAACAAATGCTCAATTTGTGGTTCATCCAAATCAGGATCACTATCATCAACTACATCATTCAAAAGTTCACAACAATCCCAAATACTCATTTCAATTTTGTTCAATTTTCCATATTCTTCTCTCATATTTTTCACCTACAATATTACAAAAAAAAAATCAAAATTAATTATGTAAATCATGGTTAAATAAACGACAACGTTTAATGAAAAGATGAATTTTATTGTTACTTCTGGATCAAGAATAATATAGTATTAAATGAAAATATATACAACGATTTCGAACATCATAAATAAGATAGTTCAATAAAATAAGAAAAGGTCATGGAAAACAACGCCTCAAATTTCTCTTTAACAATCAAATACTTTTTAGAATCAATTTTTATGTTATATTACATCATATATATTTATCAGAATAAACGACATCGTTTAGGCATTGAACTTACATAATCATATGTTTGGTTAATGTGTTGAACTCTATAAAATTCTTCCACTGATTTTTGTCTTTCACTTTCTACATTATAATCCCTACAAAAGACATACAAACTTAAAAAAATTAGGTTCCATTTAAATCAAATCATTTTGAGTTTTAATATTTATTTTTAAAATTCGAATCAAAGATCGCTTATTAAAAAACGACAGATAAAATAATAAAAGTACCTAAATGATTGACCAAATGCATTTATGTCTGGCACTTCAAATATTTCATCTTGAGAAGACAATGTCTTTGGTACCATAAACCCACCATCCAAAATAAGTTCATTGACATTGAATGAGACTTTTTTCTCCTCCACTTGTGATCCTATCAATTTTTTAAAAGAAAAAAAAATCCATATATAATATTAATAAAAATGTATACAGTCAAATTTTTCTATAACAATTATTATTTATAATATTTTGTTGATTAATATCTTTCACGATATGTTATATTATATGTTCTCTATATGATATTTCTCTCTAGAAACAAAAAAATATCAAAACACAATAGCGTTCGGAGAGATTTGATTATAGATGTCATTGACTGAAATGTGTCCAAAGTATAAAAATTTATTCAGTCAAATCTCTTTATAACCGTGAAGGATTTGTGGTTTATAGAGAGAGGGGGGGGGGGAGTCCCCAGGCCTAGCTCGAGTGGCAAAAAGTGAAGAATTTGTGGTTTAGGTCACTATTCAAGTCCCACGCCATGCAAAGTGAAGCCTGAAATTTAAATGGGGAAAGTGTAGGGGGATGGACCCATTTTTCACCGAATTTTAAAGATTGCGATTGATCCGAAAGGCGGGTCACAGACTGATTTTCAAATTTATATTTATATATATATATATAAAATAACAACATGTTATGTAAAAATCATTTTTTCATGAAAACATTTTGCTATAGCAAATAAAAAGTATAAAACCATATAAACACAATATTATTTTAGGATAATCCAAATAACACACACAAAAACTCCATATCATTTTCATTCACAATATAAACTCATATTAATTCTTTTTCTTAAAAATAAAATAAAATAAGGATTATAACATACCAAATTCAGCCTGCTCAATGAGAATAGTCATTTTCTCACAAAATAATAATAAAATAAAATCAACACAAATTAACAAATGAGATTTTGCTTGTGTTAATGTATGATGTGAATGATATTGAAAAAGAATTTATGGGTATTTATAGTGTCCAAATTAAAATTGTCCTTAGCATGAAATTTAGAATATTTTAGAGTCCTTAAAAGAAACCATTTAATCAGTGGAGTCCTCAATAGAAAATCTAGCAACTCCTTAAAATTTCCAAATTTAGATATTTTAAAATCTTTGAGTCCTTAACTGAAAAAAAAATAAATTAAAGTTATTATAAATATTATATTATAATATCCCTAAAGACCCGTTCAAAATAACAACTATTTACGTCACCTTCATTTTATTCACTCGTTTCACAAGCGCGTGTTGGAACAACCAAACATCGTATTCTCCATTTCAATTTACGTGTCTTATATTTATATTAGTACGTATGGTTCACCAATAAGAATTGTGGTAGAATGATAAATATTCCTTCATCCATAATCAGAGGTCTCAGATTCGAGTACCATAGGTACATACATAATCGTCTTTATTACAAAGCGTCTTTACCTCTAACCAGCAGGGGCGGAGTCACCTTGGACGGAAAATTATACTATTTATACATGATTAAGATAATATTTTTATGTATATATAGTAGATGTCGAACACCATTCGACTACTCCGTGTGTTTATTTCTACGAATTTTGAACCCCCTTAATGAAAATTTTGCCTCTGCCTCCGCCACTGCTAAATAATAACCTTCCAATGTTAGATTTAACGGACATCGGTGGAAAAAGAAAATATCTTATTGACATTTTGTTGTTATTGATTAGTATTCACGTATAAATTTTGAAATGATGAACTTAGTTGAACTAAAACATTACTTTACTTTACTTGTAGATTATCAGACTCGAAAGTCGTTTGGTTTTCGCTCGAACTGAAATAATAGTATTATCTTAACACATGTACTATTTTAAAGTCGAGCAAATTTGAATATGTGAATTTCGTTAATTTCATGTTAAAGCTTCGTTATACGAAGAAATATGAGGTGATTTACTAACGATAAAAATATGAACAGGTCAAACGCCCCCGTCTTTTCACTTGTTGTTGTGACACGCGAGTTGGTATGAGAGTAGGGAAGATTGAGTATGAGTCAACATTACGTGTATAGCTAATCTTTATTTTATTGAAAATATTAAGATAAATGACTAGGAACCAAGTCATTTCCTACAAATTTTTTGAATTAAATTCTAAGTCTGAGCTGTGAATTTTAATTTTTTTTATTTTATTTTATTTTATTATATTATATTTTATCAAAGATTAAAAACAAAATCATCCAGGCTGTAGCCACGTCATCACACATTAGACAAAAAAGGAATTTGTGTGATTAGGGGCGGAGCTAATAGTTCGAATATGAATCTTGTCGAATTTAAATATTTTTTTTGTTTATATTGTGTTTGTTATTGAAATATACTTATAAAAAATAGTGGTGAAGTCAAAAATTTAGCGAGGATATTTAAGATTATATATGTATATGTATGAGAAATATATATTACTTTATTTTATCTTATTTTATGTAATAATTTTTAATCCTTTCTTTTTTAGTCCGTTTCAAAATGAGTAATGTCTTATTATAATTATAAACAGTTTAATTTTAAAATGCTTATTTTACTATTAATAAAAATGTGCCACAGAAACATCAATAAATTATCTTAGATCATAATTTTCAATTTTTTTTCTTAAATATCGTGTCAAAACAAAATAATATCACAAAAAGAGTATAATTTTTCGACTGACCACTTGTTACTACATTGATTAGGGGTACTCATATAAAGTATTAGAAGTTAAATTTTATCAAAAATAACTTCAAATGTCATATATTATGAAGTTATCCCGAAGTAAATATGCGTATAAATAATTTTAAAAATACAAATTAAATAACGACATCAAAATAAATGCTCCACTAGTTATATAAATCATATTAAATAATACAAAGATAGTGATTGATCGAATCCAAGTTGTAAAATCACCTAGTTGCAAAGTCCACAAATTAAGCATATTTTTTTTATGCAAAAGATGGTAGACATCTCTTGTAGTATTCATATTTTTATCAAAATTTTAAATTATATATATATATATATATATATATATATATATCATGCAACTTGGTATTGTAAAAAACATTTTAAGCTTGCATGTTGAACGTTGGTTGAGTTAGTAAGCATAAGAAGGAGCAAAAAGAAGCGAACTCGTGATTTAAAGATAACACGAAAACAATAAACATGAAATAGCGAATATTTAGAGTATATTGGTGAAAGTGATTAATGTCATGCTGCAATGTTTTATGCATTTAAAGAAACTTATGTGAAATAACGAATTTTAGAGTATATTATGTAATATAGTTATAGTTTCAATTATTTTTAATTTGTAACTATAGTTTTACGAAATCTTGATATTCAGTTTCCTAATTAATTCGGTTTCTTCTATAAATCTAGAATTTGTATGATATGGTTCTTGATTGCATAATTTAAAAATTTGTGTATGTTTACCCTGGCTATTTATATACGATTTATAATATGTAGAAGTTTTGAAAAGTTCCTAAATGTACAAATTCAAAATTTGTATATGGTTTACCTGGCTATTTATATACGATTTATAATATGTAGAAGTTTTGAAAAGTTCCTAAATGTACAAATTCAAAATTTGTATATGTTTACCTGGCTATTTATATACGATTTATAATATGTAGAAGTTTTGAAAAGTTCCTAAATGTACAAATTCAAAATTTGCATATATTTACTCTATTTGTATATTCGAAAAACGAAAGATACAAACAACAACCTCCTTAGCAAACAAAACTATAAATATAGAGTGCAAATACCGAAATTATAACTACCGAGAAAACATTCAGTTTTTTCCCTCCAAAAATTGAATCAAATATGTATAATATCAACAATTTATCACATGTCCTAATGCTCAATGGTCACATGTCATAATTTAAGCGCATGAGTAAAATTTACTAACAAATTTAAGAAACTTTCGTATAACAAATATTACGTTCAAATGAAAATAACAAAGATAATCAAGGGTACTAAAATCTGGGCCTCATATCCATAACAAAAATCTGGGCCTCAAAGAGTACTAAAATTTGGACCCTAATTGCAATACTCAAACTATCACACATTGGCCCAAGATGATTTTGGGCCTTTGAATCATTAGAAACTCACCAATGAATTCGGTTAGGTTTACAGACGTTGATTGGGCTGGATCATTACTCACTCGACGATCTCTATTAGTCTAATTGCATTGATCGAACTTAGACACCAATAAGTAATCATCGCATGATAAATTCTAAACAGAATAAATGAAATGAGTATGATAAAATATCGAACTCAAAATTTATAATTTCACGACTTCTCTAAGGTATAGATTTTGCATAAATTTCTCTTATTTCGAATTGATCTTTAATTTTTGCTCCTCAAATTCGTAATCTATAAATACATGTCTTCTTAAGATAACAATGAGAAAGCTTTAGCCCACTAAAATGGGCTGGTTGGGCCCACTCAATAGAAAATAGCCATTTTGTGGAAATGTCATAATTTGCAAGTGCTAAATGTTAAATTACATGTTATAATAATTTTTTTCATCTATAAGGTTGGATAATATATGAAATAAATATTAACTCTACATTTAATGTTACTTGAAAAAGGTAATTTTTTCTTATTCGCATGTCGTATTATCTGTTGTTGCTATTGTCATATTCTCCTTTATTTTAGCCTGAATTCTTTACTAAATATGTTTTATCTACATGTTTGAATTAAAATTTTTATCGAAAATAGTCTCACAGGAGCAAAACTACTTACACTTAATCCTTTTGTCATTTTAAGCGATTACACTAGATATATTGTTGTTTAGAATAAAATTTAAATAATCACATAAAAATAAATATTTGTGCAAATTAGCCAATGTTTGATGTGATAGTTGATTGTGATTATTTGAGTTATTGAATATGACATTAAAAGGTAGCTATTTTACTCTTTAGACAAAAGTAATGATATGTTTGTTTGAATATTTATATTTTTATATTATATTAACATTAATTCAACGGTTGATATTTCATGCAATATTATCTTTAGTGGATTTTTTGCTTGCTTTAATTATGTCACATCTTATCATTGAATTTTAGGTTCAATTTATCAAACCAAAATAAGACATCACAAAAGCTAAATGACATAGTGGTTGTGTTACAAAATTGTTATTTATCAAATACACCTTTAAGTATTTATGGACATGATAAAATAACCCACAAGTTCCTTCAAGAACATATAATAAAATTGAAACGATACAAAAAAATTGAGGAAAAAAATTAATTTATATAAGTGCGAGTACTAAGTCCGTTCATTTACTAACTCGATTTTGAATACATTTTATTAAAATTAAATTGATTCAAATTAAATGTGTCATTCAAATTATTCATAACAAACTGTATAAACAATTTTATCTAATCACTTTATTGAAGTATTTTTAACAAACAGAATGAAATTTTAAACTATTGAAACTCCAAAAGTTTTCCTCGTGCGCGAATAATTCTTTATGTAATTCTTAAATATAATTACTGATTCATTTTTTTCGATTAAACTTATTTTAATTCATTTAAAATTAATTAAATCCAATTATTTGACACATCCAGATACCAAATTTTTATTGAAATTTTTCTCCAATTACTTGTTACTATCACCACCATCATCATCAATGAAACACCATCATAATCATTCAAATAAAGAGACCTCAACTTTTACCAAAGAAGGTAATGGAAATTTCATTTTCATTTTACCAAAATTCCATCTTATCTTTTATCAAATATAAGAGGATCATAAAGAATTGAACAAATAATAATAATAATAATAATAATAATAATAATAATAATAATAATAATAAATGACTATAATTAACAAAAAAAATTAACAAAAATCTACGATAAATGATCAATCCGAAACAAACAAATTATTGACTCGTTCAAAAGTTATCTAGTTAATAAATAGATTATAATCCGACCAATTTAATAATTAATTTTATAATTTTTAACACCAAACAAAAATCTCCTTTTCATTTATTACGACTATAATATTAAAAAAAAAATGTGTTATTTCAAAAATATTTTAACAAAATTTTTTATGATTCAATTTAAAGATTCAATTTAAATCTATTTATTTTTTATAAGGAAAAAAAACTAATAAATGACGAGTTAATAATTAATCAAAACTTAAATAAATTATATTTTATGATTTAATTTTATTGATCGAAGTTAGGTATTTATAAAATTATTGTCAATATAAAGTTGTGTGAGAATATACACGTGTAAGCATATAGTACAAATTAAAAAAAAAATGGTACAAAATTAGATTTTATTATTGTCCCCTACTATAGTGGCATTGCCTTAAACATAACTCGTGGCGGGGTATCACGTGATTTATCTCCCCACCTATTTTTTTTTTTTGACCTTGACTATTTCCTAACCACCTTTTTGTTGAATATCGAGCGAGGACAGTGACGGAATTAAAATTTTTTTTTAATTGCGAAGATGATGCGGTGGAGGCGAGAGTAGTGGTGAATCAAAGTTTTTACTTTTTCGATTTTGACAATGTCGAAACTACTTGTTTTTTAGAGGGTTGTGGGCAGAGGCGGATTTAGATTTTTCAATAAGGGGGTTCGAAATGTGTAAAAATAGATAGTCGAAGAGTGTTCAGTGTTCGACATCTACTATATATATATAAAAATTTATTATAATTATGAATAAATAATATAATTTTCCACTGAAGAAAATTTAAATGAATTCCGTTCATACAAGGTAGCTCCGTCCCTGGTTATGGGATAGGCGACGAAAGCAGTGACAGGGTTAGAATTGAAATCTTATGCTAAAGTAAGAAATTCGAGCCGAAATTGAATATTCGATCATTAAGAGATTTTATATCTCTTTAACTGTTGTGATAATACTTTATCTTGTGTCAAGAGGTGTCAATATTAATATGGATAGATAATTTATTAAATTTTGACCTACTTATAGATTTTTTGGCAAGTTATTTAATTTTATGTATGGAGAATTTATTGTTCACTTTAATAGTGTGGGCTAGAAATTCTTTCCAACAGGATTTGTAAACTTTTAAAACCTTGTGCCAAGTGTTAAAAAAACAATGAATAGTTATTATAATAACAAACATCTCTCTCAAAGGGGATGTATTTTGGTCAAAAATAAATATCAATTTTTAATGAGAGACTTGAATTTGAGAATTGTCTTGAAAATAAATTTCTCCTGAAAAAATTATTCTTAAATAGTTCTATGCGACGTGAATTTAAATACGTCAGTCTATCAACTTATTTATAGACAGATTCAGAATTTATATGAAAGAGTGTCAATGGTTAGCCAACTGGATTTAATACACAATCTTGAGAAATATTTACAATCTTTTACTTCTATTAAGAGGTGTTAATACGTATATATATATATATATATATATATATATATATATGAAAATTTGACATCGATATAATTATTCTGTTGTTGAACATAAACCTACTTTAAATTTACTAAAACTATTAACTAAGTAAGCTAATAGTATAATTTAAAACAATTAACAACCTAAAAAAGTGGATATATAGGAATCCAGCATATGAAGGGTGAAGCAAGTGTAAGGTTTAGAGAAGTTTAAAATAAGAATATTTGATTTATCTATATCTAAATCTTAATAAGAATAGTAATATGAAATTTGTAATTAAGAGTGTTAAATGAACAAGTTAGTTTGACTTAAATGAATAGAACAAATTATCTTATTAAATAGAATATTTAATCAATCTAAAAATTACTTAAACTAAGGTGAACTCGATCAAGCAAAATTAAATATTGAGTTATTTTCAATCCGCTCCATAATATCAATTCTAATAACACGTAAAATAAGAATAAAAAACGTTTTGATTCAAAATTTATAGTCTAATTTCTAATTATATATTTAGTCTAAGTCAACTTAATTTTACATGAACTAGATTGACAAATTAAAGACAAACTAATCAATAAATGGATAATTTATTAATTTGCTCATTGGATTACTCATACATTTGGCTAATTTTATCACTTTTTTTTATTTATAATATAATAATTAAAATAAACATTAAATTAATTTTGAACACCATCATTATAAATGAAAAAGTTAAAAAGTGAATGAAGATTTAGTATATGAGAAGTCATGTGGTTCTTGAATGCCAACAAATAAATTCATCTATACGTGTCTAACCTTATCTATCCAATTTATTCTCCTTTACTTCAATATCAAATATCTTGTTTTTTTTTTATTATTATTTATTAGCATAGACAAATAATTTAAAACTTTAGGGGATGTATTTATATCTTATTATAGCTTAATACTTACTTATATTAATAATATATGGCTCTTGTGTAAAAATGTAGACAAATGGTTTCATTGAATTGAACTACTTTGCTTATTGGTATTAGATAATGCCAATATTCTATCCATGATAACGCTCAGGTGATTTAAATCGAAGTTATGATCGAACATAATACGTAAAATAAAATTAAAATATTATTTTATTTAATAAAGTATAGACAAATAATTGAGGTTTTAGGGAGGTGTTTTTATATTCTAGCTCAATAATATATGGCTCTAGGTTGGCAAAAATGTAGACAAAAGGTTTAATCTAAGTGCTTTGTTTATTAAGTATACCACTTAGGTTCCATTTGTTAAGGTAGATATAATTTATAAAATTAGAGGATATATTCGAAAATAACTTTTTATTACCTTCCAAATGCCTACATGACTATAGCTTATTGTCGCGTTTTACTAAAGCTCTGTGTGATACTTCACAACTTACTCATGAATGATCTAAATTTTTTTTAAAGTCTTCCATTAATTTCTTCCTAATTGTAGATCTTTCTCACTTTTTATGTCAAATTTAAATTACAAAATGACTGATCATGACACTACAATAAAGAAAAAAATACTAAAAAGGACTATAGCCTATAATCGTCGACTTCACTTCATTGATTTTTGTTTATATGCAAGTTATTTTTTATTTTTTATTTTAAATTTATAAGTTTTTTTTTAGACGAGAGGCTATCAAAAATAATTAATTTACTTATATAATATATAGATAAAATTTAGATACTTTTTATGCAGAGTCCATTTATAAACTTATATTGAGTATATTATTATTTTTATTTTAAAAATTTACCATTGTCAAAGTGAAATAGTAGACAAAAATATATCAATAAAACCCTCAAAATTCACTTGAAAGAGCCAAAAATGTCCAATATTTTCAACACAAAATGTCAAACTTGGTCACACAATTTCCGGCCCATTAATTACTCCCATCTCTTCTTTTAAATCTCTCGAAATAATTTTTCTATCTCCATAAAATTACGATAAAATTTACGTATAATAAATTTTTTAAATTTTATTTAATGAGATTTTAACACTTATATTGTTCAAAAATAATATTTCTCCCTTCATAAAATAGTAACAAAATCTATGTACAATCTATTTCCCCCAACTATTTTACCATAGACTAGAATTTGTCAATAAACCCCTCAAAAATTTACTTGAAAGAGCCAAAAATGTCCACTATTTTCTACTTAAAATGTCAAATTTTGTCACACAATTCCTCACTCATTAATTAATCTTTTTTCATTTTCGAAAACAGTCTCCTTATCTTTATGAAATAATGATAAAATATACCTATAATTATCCTCTCAAAATCATATCTAATAAGATTTTATTCCATATGTTATTCCGAAACAATCTCTTTATCTTTTATACGTATAATTTATCATCCTCAAATATTACCTAATTAAATTTCACTAGTTACGTTATTATTATTATTATTTTCCATTTAAACCCCTTTCCGCCGCCTTGGGAACTCTAAAGTCGTCAAATGTAAATTCTTATTTTCTAAAGTCACTATATGGTCATTTTAATTCCGTCACCAACCAATCACATCAATCCACATAAGTAAACAAATAATCTTATCTATAACACGTGTCCTTTTTCATATAAAGCAAATTTCATCCTTTTTGCCCCCCACCTCTATTTAGTATCGCTCTGTCTCGATTTAAATGTCTTACTATTTTTAATAACGTAAATGTTTATAATTTATAACATCATATATAGTAAATTTAAGATTTATAGAATATAAGAACTTTTTTCTTAAAATTTAAACAAAATAATCGTATTTTATTGAAAAAAAGATCTGAAATATATTTTAATTTTGATCAAAGTTATCATTACGATTCCAATTTTTTAAAAAGACTTTTTACCCTTTACACTATTTGAAATTGTATTTCAAAGTTATATATGTGTCTACGTGAATATAAAAAATATTGCATAATTATAAATAATAATGTGTCCACGCATTGTAACAAAAAACAATGTTTGACGACATTAAATATTGATATGAATAAGAGTGGTAAAGTCCTTAAAGATATTAGTTAAGTGTCATTAGAATCAATGTCGCTAAAGATTTTAGAAATATATACAAAGATTGTCGATTGCTGCTAAAAATACATAATTAATTGTCACCAATGATCGTTTTTGTTGTAGTGACGTGAATACATATATACCTATAAAATATATTATTAAATAATTTAATATAAAAGAGTCTCCATAAATTTTAATATCGTAACGATAATCTTCTAGCTCCGCCCCTTTTTATTTCCATATTTTACTTGGCGTGTAATTTTAGCAACTCTCATTATTTTAACCGCAGTGGAACGTCGAATTGTCTAGCTCACAGTTTACATAACTTAACCATGGTTAATATTTTTTTAACCATGGTTAAGCTCCACTTTTTATCACCCCTTTATATACAAACCGATCATCACCGCCTGAACTTCAAATCGCCACCACTTATTCAACTAGCAATGATCGGAGAAAGAAGTCGCCGGATTCCGACGGTTGATGTTCCGCCGTGGTCATATTCCGATGATCAAACGGCGAACATGCAGTTCATGTTAAGCCCTAGTTCAAATTCCATTTCTACCCCTAATAATTTCAATTTCAGTAACTTTATTGTTGAAGATGATTATCCTCTGTTTTGTAACGATGCTGAAGATATCGATGAATTTGAGTTGGAAAATCGTGAAATTGAACTTCCGGTTGATGTTTACGCTTGCGATAATTTTAGGATGTATGAATTTAAAGTGAGGAGATGTGGACGTGGTAGGTCACACGATTGGACGGAATGTCCGTACGTTCATCCCGGTGAGAAAGCTCGCCGGAGAGATCCACGGAAGTTTCATTACTCCGGTACTGCATGCCCGGAATTTCGTAAAGGAAATTGTAACAGAGGTGATAGTTGTGAATACGCACACGGCGTATTTGAGTGTTGGTTACACCCAGGTCGCTATCGTACGCAGCCTTGTAAAGATGGTGGTAACTGTAAACGAAGAGTTTGTTTCTTCGCTCACTCGCCTGAGCAACTCAGAGTACTGGGACCGGGTTCGGGTTCGGGTCAGGGTACGGGTTCAGATTCGCCTCGACGGTATGTTAAAGGTTTGCATTTTGTTTCATCGCCTGAATCGAGTTCGCCGCCGTCGGAGTCACCACCGATGTCTCCGATGACGGCGAACTCGTTTACCTCACTGAGTCGATCCGTCGGATCGAACTCGGTGAGTGAAGTAATGGCTTCACTGCGTCAGCTACAGTTAAACAGGTTGAATTCCATGCCTTCATCATCATGGAATGTACAAATGGGTTCACCTGTATTCGGGTCACCTAGACGACCCGTTATACGACCCGGATTTTGTAGCTTACCCGCAACTCCATCTGGAGATCCGACCCGACCCGGAAACCGATGTTTCGATTTATGGGAAAATGAAGAAGAACCTGTTATGGAGAGAGTTGAATCAGGAAGGGACTTAAGGGTTAAGATGTTTGAGAGGCTAAGCAAAGAGAACCCACTCGATGATCCGGAAAACCCGAACCCGAATATCAATTCGGGTTCGGGTACTAATCCGGATGTCGGGTGGGTTTCGGATCTGATCCAGTAAATGGTGGGTCTTTTTTTGTGGTTTTACTCATTTTGGAAGCTAAAATTGAAGGATATTATTATGTATATTATTATATATGGGGAATTATGTTTGGTTGTAAATGGGAAAGTGAAAATTTAGGAAGTTTTTTTTTTCCTTTTTTTTAAGGAATTTTAGGTAACTATTATTATTATTAAAAAAAAAAATACCCCAATCTTTAGAAGGATTTTTTTTTAATTTATAAATGTTTAGCCAAAAATGGCAAAAGTAAAGATGGGGTGTAGTATTTTGTTTTTGATATTTGAAGAATGACAAATTGTAATCCTTTTTATATATATATATATTTGTAATTTTGTAATGTTATTTTTATTATTGTTATTGTTGAATGTTTTAAAGTTTCATGTTTGTTAAGCTTAGAGTAATACAAGTGTTGTGAGTTGCGGGTCTATCAGAAAAATAACTGTTCTACTTTTGAGCTAGTGGTCAGGTCTGTGGACTCTCTAGTCGCTATGATATTTATTTTATGGAACGATAATGGATACGTTATTGTTATTGTTGTGGTCGCAAATGTTGATTTGTGTGTTCCATCTAAAGGATTTATCGAAATTTATCGCTTGATCTTTAATATAATTAGGTTTGAATGTGTTTATACATTTTCTAGATTATATTTTGTAGAACTACAACAAGGTTTTTGAGTTGTATTAGTCAAGCGTGACATGTTTTTGGTATACATTTGCATAATTGAATCATAGTTAAGAGCATACTTTTTCCATTAGTATATATTTTAATTATGATTAATTTTGGTATGTATTTAAACATTTAGTTAATTAAATTAAATGAATATTTAGGAAAAGACAATGTAGTACGTACTCTTTTGTCATATTTGATTTTTTAGAGGCTGCAAATGTTGTACGTATTCACAAGTATGATGCCAAGTGTAAGTCATGCCCTAAATATAAAGACTATCAAATCGATCGTTTGGTGGGTGAGATAAAAATAATAATTTTGAAATATAATGTTAATTTACATTAAAATAAAATGATAGATTTATCAAATTTCATATTAAAAATAGATTGGGTAATTCTATAAAATATTTCGTTTGATAAAATTATTTTTATCTATCTTTTATCTCACCGATCAAACGATCCGTCTCAATTGTGGGGACATAATGGAGTTGCCAAAATGTGTGGAATTTTCTTCTGGTACATTTTTGTTTAGTTTGCTAATGGTGTTTCGACAGAAAAGGCAAAAAAAAAAAGTAGAAGAAGCAACTATAGGCCATTATTAGTGTCATAAATATTGTAGTTTGATATAATCTAAAGAAAATTTTATAATGTCTTTATGTATTCGATATTTAATTGTTTGAGATTTTTTTTTATTTTATAAAAATAAATCGAAATAGATAAGTGTAGGGGGTAATGTAACGGGCTAAAATGTAATTTTCTTGATAAGAGATAGATAAACGATGAAAGATCTGGCATGTGGCGCCAGTCTTTGAATTGTCATTCAAAAATAGAAAATTCGTGTTTAATTTTTACGAGATAGCAATAAATTGAAATATCGCATAATAAATATCAATTGTGTGAAATTTGTGATTGGAAATTTCAACGGTCCTTGATTAGCTTACGTCTCTTATCATGCCACCATATGTTTTTGTTACTTTCTTTGTTTTAATTTATGACCTTTATCATCATTATCACTGTTAATCATCAATAATGATCACACTAGTACGCTTTAATTTGAAGCTTCATTATCACAATCAACTGTCGACAACTATCAACAATCACCTTCATTGTGATAATCAACTATTAATAACAACCAACAATCATCTTTATTACCGCGATTAATTATTGATAAAAAGCAATAAATCATTTTCAACAATGACGAATCGTACGAGATCTATTAAAGTCGACAATTGAATTTAGAAATATGTTTTGATATAAATTTCTTTTTAAGAGGTAAAATAGAATAAATTCGATCTATTAAACATTATAATCATACTCTAGTACCATATTATATGACCAATAATTGTACTATTTTTTAGATGTGTGATGACAAGTGTACATTTTACTCTAATAAGTGAGATGATAGGACAAATAAATTTTTGGGACACAATGACATTTGCCATATTTTGGGGATTTTCTTCTGATGATGTTTTGCTAAGTATGTTTTGTCATAATATGCAAAGAGATAAAAGCAACAAAGGCTAAAATTGGTGTCAGAGCTAATATGGTCTCACATGGTCCTTGATAGCTTATGTAATTACGTTACCTTCTCGATTATCGATTCTTGGTAGACAAGGCTGGTTTAGATTGAGACGCCCACCTTTCGGTCCGGAGCTGCACTTTTCTCTTTCTGTCAGAAAACGAGCTTCGCTTCTGACAAAACATCGGGAGGAAGTGCTACTGCTTTCTTAATTCATTAATTTCCATCTATGAAAGGGATCCAATTCGGTATCTTACGTACGAATTCATGTTGTCAACGAGGATCTTAGCCCCTTTTCTTGTTGTTTTCCCGTAAAATGAACAAAAAAAGGAACGGCTTTGAGTGAGAGCAGAATGTAGGAACGAAGCTTCCCGGAGTCCATCGATTCATTCACAATCCCGTCCCGTTCTCTCACCAGCTTAAAAGCTTATTTTCCTTCTCAACTCAAGGTGATCTAAATATCATGTCTACGACCCTCACCTCCCCGGAAAGCGCCTTCGTTCCGCATACGTGTATTTATTTATTCATTTTAAAAAAAATAGAGGTTATTTGGTTAGGTATAAATTATTTTAAGATTAGTTATCCTATCATGTATATGAGATAACTATTCTCGTTACTATGGTATAAATGATGAGATAAATTATCTTAATACGAAAATCAAACAAGATAGTAAAATTTTATCTTATGACTACTGTTTATTCCTCACGTCAAATGACGTGTTTACTTATACGGATCCAAAGTGGGAGAGCTTGAAAGTCAGCTGAAATCAAATTAACGTGTATAACAGATATTTATTTCATCCAATTTTAAGCGTATCTAATTGACAATCAAACTTATATAAAGTCAAATAAATACACGATACATTCTTTCTATAAGGGAAGGAAAAACTATGAGTGATATGGATTTTTCTTTTACCTAATTTATCGATCATCATAATACCTCATAATCTTAAATGTAGATACAAAGATGATGGTAATCTGATCTATTTTTATTTAATTTTTGTTCTAGTTTACTTTGATTTAACTATTCTTAAGAATCTCCATTATCATTAATTATCATTAAAATATTACCATTCACTATCATAAAAAATTACCATTATGTGATTATTATCGATCGCCGTCATAAAGAGCTAATACCCATAATCACTATCAATATCATTACAATTTACTATTTACTATACCTAGCTATCACTATTTTTCACCATTACTTATTATATTATTCCTCATAATTTTATATTTTGAATTAAGTTGTGCATTAAAATTTAAATATTCATTTGAATATAAAGATATTGTAAAAAAATGTCAACTTGTGGACCCAACACAATCCAATAGATAAGGTATTTCTGTTGTGTGATGTTCGAACACATTATTAAATAGATATTTCTTTTGTTCGGTATTATTTCGTGTTATGTTTTGATTAATTTTCAAAGTTAAATTAGATCATATTAATTTAATATTCTAAACAAAAAAACTAGATATTTTAAAACTATATGAAAATTACTATAAATTGCAATTTCTTGCATATTAATATGATGAAAAGATATATCTTAAAATATTAGTTAAAGTTTTTATAGTTTTACTCTAAAAATAGTAACCATGATAAATAATATCGGACGAAAGGAATATTCATTCCGCCATTGTTAATTGTCATACTTTTTATTTTTAAAGTCAAATTATAATAACTTTGACTGACATTTTATAATATATATTTTTCATCATATTGATATGCAAAAAATTGCAATGTATAGTATTTTTCGTATAGTTTATGAGTATCAAAATTTTTTATTTAAAAAATATTGAATTAATTAATATTTAAATTTAAAAATTAATTAAATTAATTTCAAAAGCGTAACATGATAAATTAAAGTGGACGGATGGCGTATAAAGTCTTTATCATATCCTAATCCTTTTGGACTTAAAACTTACATTATTATTTAAATTAAATGATCCTTTTGAAATCCGATATAAGAATAAAATTATGTAGTAAAATTAATAGTTAACTTTGATTTAATTTATTAAGTAAGTTCTTTTTTTTAATCTACAAAGATTACCTCACTAATAAGTAATTTGACTTGGTAGCTCATCAATATGATGTTGACAACCATGACTTTGCCCAAGATATATTTTTTTAATTATGTGTTTTAGGAATTTATCTTCTAAATTAATGACCAATATATATTTTTTTTAATTATGTATATAGTTGATATTCGTTGATTATGACAATAATACAATTTCATCGAGGCTTTACTAACACAATTAATTATCAGTATAAACAAATAATTATCTTCATTATCACAATCAATTATCGATAACAATTAATAATCACTTTTATTATCATAATCAGTTAAAGATTAGTAATGAGGAACGATCAAATTCAACTATCACAATTGCATAATTTCATTAGAAAAGTCGAGATAAAAAAAAAACATTCACTTTAACTAACTTGAAGAATATATAGTTATTTCACTTCGTATTTTAATTAAAATATCTTTTTCTTTTTAAGATATAACGTAGAATAATTCAATTAATTAAATCATGATAAACGTACTCTGACAACACGCACTATTTTCTTAGAGTAAAATGACAAAGTGTATGTTGGTAAATATGTTTTGACAAAATAGGCAAAGAGAAACAAGCAATAAAGGGCTATAATTGATGTATTCTTTGATTTAGATTTCGTTGATATTTTTATACACTAATTTTGAGTATGTATAAATTAACAGTTAAACATATATTAAAGTGTATAAGTAGACACAAACATCATAAAATTACTATAATGTATGATTAAGCCACATTGCAAAATATCATTAGTTCACGATTTTATGATTCACAATTAATAACGCGATTGAATAAATTTGTCACGCTTTAAAAAATTTATAATATAAAAATTAAATAAATAGAAACAAATATCAAATTATCTAAAGAAATTTCTTTCAATTGCTAGTTGTTATCATCACCATCGATCATCAATAAAACACCATCATAATCATTAAACTAAAGTGACCTCAACTTTAAATAAAGAAGGTAAATGGATATTTCACTATCATTTTAATTACCAAAATTCAATATTAAAAAAAAACAATTATAAATAATAATATTGTTGGGTATGTAGCAAGAATTGATGGGAAATAAAGGGAAGGAGAGGAATTTGAAAGGTTTAGAACTTGAAAGGTTGGGAACTTGAAAAGTCCTCTAATGCTTTATTGAAAAAAGGCAATAGTCCCTCATCGGTAATGGAAAGGAAAATAGGAGAGTTTAAATAAATAAACGCTCCTATTAATTGTTAAAAGGGTTGGAAAGAGGGACCCCCCTCGCGCCGTCGTCGTCGTCGCTCGCTTCGGCTTCGGCTTCGGCAAATGATCGAGAGATAATTTTTTGGACAAAATTTATTTTAATTATTTATTAATTAATTTTAAATGGCCAAAAATTATTTTCAATAAATTAGTTGATAACCGAAATGTTTTCAACTTTTTAGTTAAAACCCGACCCGACTCGGATCCGCGCGAGTGACCCGTTTTAAATTCCGTTATATTCAAAATTTCCCGCCATGACTGTTCTGAAAGGTTGCAACTTTCAGGAACAGTCAATACCATTTGAAAGTTTGCAACCTTTCATTAATGGTCGTGTTAATTCTGAAAGGGTTGCAACCTTTCAGAATATATTCTTCTTGCCTATAAATACCATTCAGTCTTCAGAATATTACCAACGAATTTTCTGATCTTCCTTCTTCTTAAAATCACATTTTTTCTTCGTGTACTTTCCTGCTGTGGATTGATTCGCTGACAGTAGAGTTTTTGGTATCTATACTCTACTGATTAAAATCATTTTACCCTGGGAGGTTATATTCCAAATCAAACCTCGGATACTAGAGGGGAATAATTTCCTTAAGGGGACACTGTGAATTCAGTGGACTTGATTTTCTTCCTAAATTTTCAATAAGAGTATTCCAGATTCTGGTACGTTTTTACAGATTAAATTATTTTATTTCTGTTCATCTTATTTACTGGTTATAAAAATTCTCAGTTACTTCGTGTTTCTGAATGATTTATTAGAACCAGTAATTTCTGATTTTATAACACAGATTGGAAACAAATATTATATAACAAAAATTTAATAACAATCTAAAATAAATGGTCAAATAAGAAATGAACGGATTATTGACCCTTCCAAAATTATTTGGGCTAAAAAGTAAATTATAATCATAACCGATCAATTCTTATTAAGTTTTAATTTACATATTTATAATTTTTAACACCTAAATATATTGTATATTGGTAGAAGGTTAAATAGATTGTATGAAATAAATACACATAAATATATTTTATATATATTAAACAGATACGTATTGGAGGTTTAATTTTTATAAGACAATTCGAATTAAGAAAATTAAGGGAAAAATGATAGATATATCTTTAAATTGTCGTAAATGGTATGTAAATATCCTCCATTTTACTTTTAAGACATTGGTGTCCTTACAGTCCAATAACTAGAGCATATACCCTTTATACTAACGAACATACACGTGTCATAATCTTATACATCGATCCGACATTTATCAATGGATAAGATTATGCCACGTGTCCCTATTTAGTTTTCCGTTAGAGTGAAGGACATATATGCTCTAATTTATGGACGGTAGGGGCACAAACATCACAAAAGTATGATGAAAGGTATTTACATACTATTTATAATAGTTCGTGAATATGTTTGTCCTTTTTACCAAAAATTAATTACAAATCTATATGTCACAAAACAATTCTAGCAAAAAAAAAATATAATTATTATTTTGATGCGTGTATAGTCGATATTGATTTTTTCTTTTACATGATTAATTTTTAAATTCTTTTGAATCTTTTTAGTGAAGATTCTAGTTATGATCCCGTCATTATATTTTTATAATATATATATATATATAATTAGCAACTCCACTAAGATTAGGTACATGCCAAAAAACTTTAATTAAGTTGTTGAAGAATTGATGCAAAAGCAATATATTTCTTAATTCCACTTGGACTATACTTTTTTTTTTCTAGTGAGTTAGTCTTAAGCTTTTTGTGTTTAGTTTAACTAAAAGTATTATTTCAACTGTGTTATATCATAGTCTTTCACTTATTTCATAAAATTCTAACTTTAAAAAATCCATTTCTACTTAGGAATGAGTTATCTCAATCTAATAAAGGATATCCAGTAAGGATCGAGATAATTATGATTTTTGTGATATATTATTAATTTTATCACGATAATTATAAGATATTGAAATGATAAAATAAGTTTGACTTTTCTCATCTATAGATGGTGAATTGTATTTATGACATAAAGTCAAGACTTTTAAATCTTAGATGCTATTTGAAAGTGAATTAGACTTTATCGTAATCGATATGATAATGGTTGAATTTGTCTTAAATAGCACATTTGTGAACTAAGTATACAAATTTCATGAATAATTGTTGTCTTTGAATACATATTAGTTTAAAAATTCAAAATTGAATAAACATTCAACATCTCTATAGTAACAACACTTTCACCAGATATTCTAATATTACACTCTCTAAATTAATATTTTCTCACGCTCAATAAATTTATCGAATATGATATAATATAATATAACACGAGTTATAGAATAGAATGGGATAGATGTGTCAGACACCACATATAAAAAAATAGATACATGTACCAAAAAGTTTCAAAATGTGTCTACAAATTAAATAATAATATCAAAATAGATTTTTACGTTAAAAGAAAATTTGGCCCAAAACTTGCAAGAAGTGATTGTATCAAGCCCAATTGTAACATTTTTAAAGGAAATTTTGTCAAACATAGCCTCTAAAGCTCATATTTATTCGAAATATCGACACTTTAAAAAAAATTATTATACATAGTGAGAGTTCGAACTTTTTAATAGAAACTATACCAAACACACGTATCTCCTTATTTCGAGTCTGAAATTCAAATGTATCTCGTAAAATATAGTGATATACAAGATTATTTTTTTTTTACGAAATAATGTGATAGAGATGAATGAATTCTACATAAGGGTTGCTAAAAGTAGTTATTTGAGTGTCATTTTACTAGAAAATTATATTCAATGACCTTGAAAGTGGGTGGTTTCGAATTTTTAAATGTCGTTTGCCCGTCAAGGTCAAACATTTAGCATGCATTAGGTACTATAGCTATAGTTTAAGAAAATTGTGATTCGCGACTATAGTGTCTCCATATCTTGTTATTCGCCTGATTCGTATAAATCTAGATATGTATAATTCGATTCTTTATTGTATAAATCCATAATATTGCATATGTTTACCGTAATTATTTGTATATGATCTATGAAAAAATCATGATAAATTATCATGTTTGTATATTGGAAACTGGAATATACAAACAGAGTTTCCAAAAAATTCCTAAATATATAAATACGGAATTTGTATACAGTTGCCCTGTTTATACATTCTCAAGTGAAATATACAAACTGACAGAGATACATAAATCGTAACCTCAATAGCAGACAAAACTATAACTATAGAGCGCAATTATCGAAACTATAGCTATAAGGCCATTCTCTTGGAAATCATCCCAATTTTAACTGGGCTCTTTGGGCTGCTTGTTGAATATTTGGGCTTGGAATCACATTGTGTTTAGAAGACAAAGCCCATCCTGCAGGTTATATTATAAAGTAAAATTTCATGTTTGTAAGATGTAAATTTCTAAGAAATGGTAAAGTTTAGTAGGTGTAAAAGAAATTGAACTTTCAACCATGAGCCAAGTAAATGTTTGTGGGCTCTACATATAGTTGATAACAAAAAAAGGATATATTATATTTTACAATTACAAATTACCCCCTCAAGTCTCTTAAAACACACATTGACTAAGTTCTTTTTATCTAATAAAATGAAAATAATTTTCTAAAGTATAGAAATTGGAAATTAGCACTTCTAGTCCTTCAAATATTGATAAATTCTCTTTTTTTGTCTGATTAAGTACATCTTACCTTCAATTTGGTATGAACATTTTGATTCCTCAAACAATAAATCTTTCTTTACAAACTTGATAAATTATTATATGCTAAATCATAATATATATTGTCGTTACTCCATATCAGTGTTTTGGATGACGAGAGGCGACAAGGGCCTGCCTTGCTACGCGGCGAGGCGAGCGGCGAGGCACTCGCCTTTTTTAATCGAGGCGCCAATTAATACCAAAAATTAAAAATATTTAATTGCACATATAATATTCAAAATTTCAATAGCAATTACATATCTTACAAATACTAAAATAATTACTATAGAAAGAATGAATTTTTTTTTAAAAAAAAAATAATGGACAACAGTCACAGACTCACAGCACAGTGAAAACAGAATGCATTTTACAGTAATCTGGGACAAAACAGAGAGTGAAGAAAATAGAGGAAAAAAAGAGTAGTGAAGAAAACTTGAAGAAAACAGAACTGAAAGTCTGAAACGAAAATTGAAGAAGAAGAACAGAAAAAAAGAGGTATACCTCAGGTCTTCAGTAGCAGCAGCTCGAAGATGATGGAGACCAGGAGAAGAGATCGCGAGGGGAAGAGAGTCGCGAGGGGAAGAGAGCCAGGGAGAAGAGTGCGCAGCAGCAGATTTTGAAAATATAAAAAAAAGCCTTAATTTTGACTAATATCAAATATTTTTTTTAAAAAAAATAAAAAGGCGCCGCCTTTTCTGGAGCCATTAGGTCACCATGGGTCGCCATGGACCGCCTTTTGTATACCGCCTCGCCTCAGTGGGGAATGGTGAGGAGGCCTCGCCTCGCCTCGCCTCGCCTCTCGCCAAAGGCGATGAGGCGCTCACCATTCACAACACCGCTCCATATTTAAAGGTATTATAATTCTAAAAATAAGCCTAATATCACTTATTTCCTTAATAAAACGATCCAAAACACATACTTTTCTGATGATTAAATCTGCATAGCAAAATATTACAAAAACCAAAATCAAACTTCATCGATAAACAAGGGACCAAAATTGCAAATATTCCCTTAATATTGACCAAGTCAAGTTTACCCCCCCCCC
>NC_028648.1:2278615-2287734 GCF_001406875.1 Solanum pennellii
TTCCCCCCCCCCCCCCACCTTTTTGAGAAAAAAAAATACAAGTAAAAGGATGCCCTCCTTCTCTTTATATATAATGTAAGACTTGAGACTTCTTTGTTTGCTACTTTTAAAGTAACAAAGACTAATATATAGTTATTGTAAGTGTCTTCTTAAGACATTCTAGTATTTTGTGTAAAAATAAAATAAAATTTTAAGCTATAGTTTTTTTAATTATAATTTGTAAATCATGGGAAGAGCTCCTTGTTGTGACAAAACCAAAGTTAAAAGAGGACCATGGTCTCCTGAGGAAGATAATATTCTCAAAAATTATCTTGAGAAAAATGGCACTAGTGGCAATTGGATTTCTTTGCCTCAAAAAGCAGGTTTTTAATTTATTTTTTTCCTTCCTCCTCCAATTTTCGTTATCAGAAAATCGCTAATTTTCGATAAAATATGAGTTATATGTAAGAAATTAGTAATTTTCTGATACTGATAATCATATCTTCGCTTTTAATGTTACTTGATAAAATTTAATTTATATATACTGATAATATAGAGCAAATTGTCCACCTTATAAAAATTCCTCTTATTATAGAAATTTTTTTTTATATATAGTTATGTTTTAGCTAGGTACCATGTTTAGTGTATAAAAATTAATATTTTTTTTAAATTCTTAATGATATTTTAATATTTTTTTAAAAAAATATTTATTTTAGGTTTAAGAAGATGTGGAAAAAGTTGCAGGCTAAGATGGCTTAATTATCTTAGGCCAGATATTAAACATGGAGGGTTCACTGAGGAAGAAGATAACATTATTTTAACTCTTTATAGACAAATTGGAAGCAGGTAATGGGTCTTTTAATTATTTAATTACATGTTTAAACGTAACTTTTAATTTTCACATGTCTTTGTTTCAACTTTATTTTTCGTAGTATATTATTTTTCAACTATTATTTGATATTTAGTTCGAACTGAATTTATTGGTGAATGACTAAGGTGGTCGGTGATAGCTGCAAATTTATCAGGAAGGACAGATAATGACGTGAAGAATCATTGGAATACCAAGTTGAAGAAAAAACATTTTGCAGCACAAAATAATAATCTTATAAACATAGGGTACAATTTCACCAATAATATTAATTCTAGTGATTTGAATCACAATTATTCAACAAATTACTATGGGAAATTGGATTATTCTAACACATTCACAAGTCATATGGACCCAAATGTGACCAATTGTGATCAATTCCCTCTTCCAACCTTGATGGAAATTCAAGGAAATGATGCAACAATACAAGAAGATAGTTCTCTCGATTCGTGTCAGATTCTCCAGAAATGTGTTACTTTCGAAGAAATCAGCATGTGTCCGACAACGTTTTTGAAAAATACGATTAACACAGATAGTAATTATATGAATTCGAGCTCCGGAATTTCATCATCATCATCATCTTACTATGAGGACATTCTTGAAAATGGCTTTGATTTTCAAGAAAATGATATAGGAGGAGTTGATCCAAATTCTTCATATTACAATAATATTCTTGAAATTGATCAACTTTTCAAAGGATTTGAAAATTAGCTAAGGGGCTATATTTAATATAAGAAAATAATATGAGGGACAAGTAGGTTTATTTTATTAAGATTTGCACTTACTTTTCTATTTTAGGTCCCTAGCTACTAATTTAGGTTTTTGGATAATGTTGTATGTATATATATGACTATTTAATTGTCAAAAATTATGTGTATTTTTATTTTTCTTCTTATCCTTTTTGTGAATAATGATCATGATGACTATTCAACTTTAACTTTTTAGGATCGAAAATAATTTAATATTATCCTCTGTTATACTACGATTTATATATATCTCTAAAGTTATTTTATCGATTCATATTATCATATATGTCTTTAAGATTATACGATCAATTTATATATGTAATTAATATTATAAAAGTGGTTCAAATTTATCCTTTTCTCGTTAATCCGGTTCAGTATTAGCTAAAATGTACAATGCACAACATATAGCATGGGAATTAAATATGAAAAATATACTCTCGAACTAGCGTAAATGGTATGTTGATACTTTTCGTCATACTTTTAGAATATATATCGCCTTCCGATTAAAAGTTAGAGCATATATTTTCAAATATTGGATTGACTGATAAGATTATGTCACGTGTCCTTTATAATAACGGTCTAACAGACATACATGTGTCATAATCTTATCTGTCGACCCGACATTTATTAAATATTGGATTGACTGATAAGATTGTGCATCTGTCTCTATTTAATTTTTCGCTAGAGTGACGGATATATATGTTCTAATTTTTGGACGGCAAGGACATCGATATCCCAAAAGAATGACGGAAATCATTTACGTCATTCAACAGGTTATTTATTCTTTTTCCCTAAAAATAATTATATATACATATATATTATTGAATCTCTTTCATATAATTTAGTGTATATATTCATACGAACTATAGAGGCGGATCTAAATTAAGTATAATATACGAATCCACTAAAACTCAATAACTTTTGTAATGAGTACCATGTGTATGGAGTAATAAATAATTATATTCATAAAAAAATTAATTCTTGAATTTGCCTCTTTAATTAATAATCACTCACTATATATTACATTTTCTCGAATATTTTTATTACCCCGCTACCAAAACGAGGTAAATAACAATGCGTATCCAAAGCTTTATATATGGATCGATAGAAATTCAGTAACTTTTGTTCATGTCACTGATATCAGTATTAAAATTTTTATTAAATATTGGAAATCCAACTATTATTGAAAATTTATACGCGATATTCATATTTGTTTTTTCAAATTCTGAATCTACCGTTGTATGGACAATCAATGTCATTAGTTATCTAGTATTCAAAAATTCTTGTAAATGGAAATCTAACTATTATTATAAATTAATTCAATGTTATCATACGTGAAATTTAATTTATTTTTTCAAATCTTGAATTCACTTATACTTGAACAATCGATGTCATTAATTGATATCGATACGATATATATAATTAACTTGTGAAGCAAGCTGTTCATGAATGCATGTAAATGTTGAAATTTTGTCACTAATTGTCAGCATCGTGCAAGTTTGTTAACTCGTTAGTACGTTGTCATGAATATTGCATGAATTTGCCCAATTCAAAGACAATTCATAACGTGTTGACGTGATTTTGGGAAACTAATTCACTACTTGGTCTTTTTTTTATTTTATTTCGATGTCTGATATTCGCATTGTGATTTCAGGATCGTCAGAATTCTTATATCAATTGAATTACGATTTCGTATATGGTTACACGTTTCAGTCAAGAGTTCTGATTAAGATGAGCAAGTACTTACCATTTCACCACTTTCGTATGCTCTTCGATACAATAAAACACATACGCGCGCGCGCATACATTCGATGTATTTTCACGAGTAGGGTCTGGAGAGAATAATGTGTATGCAATCGTAGATACATAGACTATTTATGATAGACTATCAACTCAACTAAAACATAACAAAATTAAATATTGACAAATATACCGTAGTGAAAAGACACAATAAAATAAAAGGAGAACAGAAAATTTACGAGAACGTATTAAATAATATAGTAATCAAAACTCATAAAATAACGAGTAATTATGATTAATAATCAAAGAATAAGATAGTAAGAAAATAATAATATCGGTCCTAATTAGTAGAGAAAACAATAAATGATTAAATATTTTGATTGCCAACTTTTAATAAATAATTAATTAGGATTAGTGGATAAAATTAAGCATCTTGTCTTCACGATCGAAGAAAAGCTTGCGTCTGCATGTAAGTCTAGACATTTTGACACTTGATTTATATTTGCATCGATAAATACTTACGTATGATTTATTTTAGATCATAAATATTAAGAATATATATTTTATTTTTATATTATGTATTTAATTAAATACTATCCTATAAATTAAGACAAAAATATAAGTAAATCTATGTTCTATTAGCTTTAGCTAATGTCAACTAGACATTATTTAATCAATTTTAAACCAATAAGGGTGAGAGTTTGAATTTGAATATAATAAATAATAAACCCCCATAAGGGAAAAAACAAGTATATAATTTTCAATCCTAGCTAGTATGGTTGAAATATTTTAATTAATTAAGCTTCCACATAATAATTGATGCCTCTTTGAACTAATTAAGGTGAGCCTATCCTTTTAGGGTTTGCCATAATGTTAGGGCTAAGGTTAGACCCCGAGCCTTGTCGCACATCGACTAATTACACGAATAAATTAAATCATATTTTTATCAAAATTTGAACAGATTAAAAGAAAATATTAATTAATGGTTTTCTCCTTTATTGTCTTGTTGTTGTTCTTGGGCTACCGATCTTTTTATTTTGCTTCACTTATCTTGATAAGATCAGATTTTCAGAACGAATGTCTCATAATCTCTCTTTATTTCGTTCTTCTTTTATATTATCACTTGAATAAATACACTCGATGATCGAACTATACATACGTGTGCAAGTTACCAATTAATGATTATTATAGATATTGCTATGTAATTACATTATAATTTGGATACTTATATATTAGTATTACTAATATAATATTACTCCATCGACACCAAGTATTGTAAGAAATTAGTTTAGTAATTCTGATTTTTCAGAAGAAATATCCTTGTTTAGTTTCAAAATTGGCACTACATTCAACTTTCACATATAATAAACACAAAATTCATATATGTATGATATAATAAAATTTGTATAATTGCGCTATATAGCAAACATTAATATGTATATTTGCTATACATATATAAAAAAAAATAATTGTATAATTCGCTATATATATACAAAGAAAACAGTTGTATAATTCGTTATACATATACAAAAGAAAGCAGTTGTATACAAAAGATCAATTGTATAATCTATGTATGTATAAAACGAGAAAGAGAGAGAGACAAAAGAAAATTTGGCAAGAGAATATTTGTATTGTATAATTATAAGTATATATAAGACGAAGATATATGTATTTGCATGTGTATATACAATTTTTTTCGTTTTATACAAACAGAAACACAATTTAGACATTTGTTTCTAATTGTATAAGTGAGAGAGGCGAGGGTGGCGAGCGAGATTCGGGAGAGTGGCGAGCGAGATCTGGGAGAGGGGAACGAAAATATGTGTATTTATACAATTTCCTATCACTTTATACAAACACAAACACATTATACATTAATGTTAGTATAAAGAGCGAGAGAGGCGAGCGAGACTGCCACAAAACGATAGTGGCGAGCGAGATTCCACCAGAGAATGTGGCGAAAATAGCAATAGTTTACTATGGTGAGTAATTAAATCAAAATATATTTATAGTATTTAATTTGAATTAACAGTTTGCTATTATATACAATTTTTACTATTACTGTTACTATATATTAGTTTGCAAATATTTCTCTATCATTCCTTTTATTCTTTTTTATTTTAATTCTTCTAAGCATCAATTATATGGTGAGAGGTCAACTTAATTATTATCTCTATTATTTGTTGTTTTTATGAAATTACAAGATATGTGCTAATTAAGGTCAATGGAGACTAAAGAGGCCACTTATTATTTATCTAAATTAAGTTTGAATTGTACAATCGTCAATACTTATCCAACAAAATTATAAATTATACAACTTTTTTATAACGAATGATTTAACAATTACTAATTATTCATCGTTCAATGTGTTAATTAGAAAATGCATCAAATTAACTTAGTGGGAACTATTATAGTCCAATTAAGTATCAAATCTACCTTTTGAATTCTTTGGTTAATACTTGTTTGAAAATTAGTTAACTTGGCTATCAAGGGATGTATTTAAAAATTGAGATTTTTTTGGTTTTCATAAAGGTTAATACGCGTTACAAACTTAAATTAATCAAAACCAATTTGATGAATTATCAAAACAAACATTAATTTATTATGATCAAGTAACAAATTACTATGAGAGTATGTATTACTTAACTATAATTAGTAATTCTTTTATTTGGTATAATTATCTGATATTCAAAATTCATCAAATATATAGCTATCCTAAAAAAGAACACACTAAAAAGTACTTAAAAGAAGAATACGAAGTAAAAGAAAGTTCTTCTTCATGTGTGCAGAAGTGGAGCCAAGACACGAATTTAAAGAATTTTTTATTTTACAAGCTTCAAATTCTAATTCCGCTTTGAAGTACGATTGAATATTAATGGTATCTCTTACTTTCATATGTAAATGCAAGGTCCGCTTTAGTAGACTGTACGAAAGACATTGAAATATTAATGTCTTGACCAAAAATAGATAGCAAAAGAAAGGAGATTCATGATAGAAGGCGGATCGATGAAAACAAGTCGTAAATACATTTTAAGATAGATAAATTTTTGAAGAAAGAGTGTACATATATAATACTTAGACGTTAATCGTTGCTTTGAAATAAAAGTGGAAATTAAGTGACGAACTTTAGAAGTTATATAACACAATTTATATACATGATAGACGCGATTTTAAGCTTGATAATGATATTGTCCATAATAGACGAATTCATAAAGTCTGTTGGATCAAATCGGACAATAAATACCATAAATTTGGACTATGACATTTTCTCTTTGTAATTTTTTGTGTGAAAGATGATTAAAGAAAAGAGATAGAAAGTCTTTGTGGAGAAAAAATAAAAGAAACTTACTTCAATTCAATATTTACCATAATTTCATAATTAGAGTACGTGAATTTCTTATCAACTACAAAAATTATTTTCGATAAATTTTCGATTTAAATAATATATTTTAAATTAGTTTGGAAAAAATACAAACACCAAAACAGTTACAACACTAAAATAAAGGGCTAGCTATGAAGAACAGTACATAACATACATAAAAAGAATAGTAACAACGATGAAATAATGTTATAGTAATTGAAGCACAAATTATAAGATAGTAGGAAGCAATAGAAAAGAGATCAAAACTACGCGAAAAAAGATTTTAACCAACTGTATTAGCTCATCAATTCGCCTCAACACATCTTGATTATATAGGTGTGGACTTGCATACGATATAAGTAAAAGAAACTGAAGAAGTATAACATAAAGATATGTTTTGTTTAAACCCAGGTAAAACACGATAATATCATCACTTTCAGTTTTAACCTTGATTCAAAGTCTTCTCAAGAAGGTTATCATTACCATCTGATATATACAGGGGCGGATCAACACTACACGGTAGGGTGCACGTGCACCACGTAACTTCGAAAAAAAATCATATGTATATATGTATATTTTGAAAAGCTGGTAGAAATTAAGATATAGTTAATAGTCCATCCATAAAAAACATAGAAGTGCTCTTGTGCAATTGGTAGAAGCTAAAGATATCACCATTTAGACATATAATCTAAAATTTCTGTGATAAAAATAACACGATAATATAATATAAATATTTCAAAATTACTAATCAAAACTCAAAAGTTAAATCAAATAAAAAATAAATATTTTTCGTATTATCACTATAGTATTACACAATCCAAACAACCCCTTATTTGCTTTTCTACATAAACCGGGTCTATATAAATAGCTAATTTTTCAGTACCAAAATATTCCCGCCAAAATAAAGCAATTTTTTCAAAAATATCTTCTGGATTCTTCTTCAATACGCTTCTTCTCAATTTCTCATCTCCGTTCAGTTTCAACTGCAACAAAGCCAACTGCCGATCATCGGTGATTCGAAATGGTAAGTATTTCTGTATTCTCTATTAACAGTAGCTTATCAATTTGTGTTCATCGATCCGTGTGTTTTTGCTGCTTTGCGCGACTGTAAATACGTTCTGGACCTAATTTCTACAGTATCGAAATCGTTAAATGAAATTCACTGGTTAGATTACAAATTTTGAGTTCTTTTGGTGGAAGTTTTTCAGTGATTGATGTATTTTTTTTTGTGAAGTTCTTTTGTACTCCGATTAAGGTTAATATCACAGTTTAACATCAATGAATTCATGTATGGATTGTTTTTCATTCGGCTTTGCACAAATGTGAATATGTTGCTGGATCTGATTCGCAGTTTCGAAATCCTGAAATGGAGTTTACCAGCTCCATTATAATTTTTCAGATTTCTTGGTGGAATTGTTTCAGTAATTGATGTATATATTCTAGTGAAGTTAGTTTTTGGCTCTGATTAAGGTAGATACCACAGTTTAACATCATTTTTGAATACACATATGTGTTTGTATTTGTACAGAGGAAAGAGTTATGTAGTTTACTGCATTAGATACAGTGTAGGAAGTGCTTCTGTAGCTTCAAATTAGTCTGCTCTCTTTGTTGTCTGATTCATATAAGACGAGGCTTACTCTTATAGTTCAGTATCTGTCTCGTGCTACTGGTGTTGGAGAGCTGGTGTTGTAATTAGTCAGGTGACTGTGTGGATTGTTTTGCTATTTTATTTGTTCTTCAATTTTCATGTAATCCTTTTTTTGGCTCTTTGCATAATGTAGCTGTGGTTTATGCAAGTAACTATCTCAACAGAACAGGATGTTTGGAACTCTATCACGCTGAGATAGCTATTAGGCTTGATAATTTAAATGAATGTAGTTTTTTAGCATTGGAAGTTGGAAAAAATAAGGTGTAAATCATGTAGATCTAGAAGTCTAATTTTGAACTCTGAATTCTATTGAATCCAATTTGATTGAAGTATGTTGCATTGATGCACATGCATTTGTGATATTCAATATTCAACTCCTGTTTTTTATGATACAGTCGAAGAAAAGAGGTCTTTCCTTGGATGAGAAACGAGAGAAAATGCTACAGATCTTTTATGATTCACAAGGTTTCTTCCTTGTAAGTATACTAGTTATACCTTTGATTTTTGCTATAAATCATTCAAAATAACGATGGAGATCAATGACATTTAATTCAACTAGTGGTTTTAGTATTGGTGCATATTTAATGTCACATGTTATGCGGAATTTGAGATAATACGAGAAAATATAAACGCGAAAAACAAGACAACAGATTTACGTGGTTCACCAATAAATTGGCTACGTCCACGGGGAAGAGGGAGAGCAGTTTTATTATGGAGAGGCAAGAACAGAATTACAGAATAGGGTTTGCCATAGCGTCTATATATAGTGCTAAGCTA
>NC_028648.1:2292107-2336927 GCF_001406875.1 Solanum pennellii
CCGATTAACCGAGAGGCTCTGATACCAATTTGTTATGCGGAATTTGAGATAATACGAGAAAATATAAACGCGAAAAACAAGACAACAGATTTACGTGGTTCACCAATAAATTGGCTACGTCCACGGGGAAGAGGGAGAGCAGTTTTATTATGGAGAGGCAAGAACAGAATTACAGAATAGGGTTTGCCATAGCGTCTATATATAGTGCTAAGCTACGTCCTTTCTGTTTGTAACGGGTCCGATTCAAGGCATTCAACATCACAGTCACATCAGGTGTGGAAAACAACTAGTTCCTACGTTTTATTTCATTCTTTTACCCAGTTTTAGCGACTTATTTCACTGGAACCCGATTCTATCATGAAATCTGCTACCTTTGGAGAAATTTAGCATCATCCTGCTTATTCTTTATGTATCTATTATGCTTTGCACCAGTGTTCATCTGTGGATTGATAAGAATGCCTATTTAAGGGTTTAGTCTGTGTTTGTTAAATCTTTGGCACCATTTATGCTAATCAAATTTAGAAGGGAATCTTTTAGATGTTTTACCGGAGATCTCAAAAGTTTTGAAGTAGCTGAAAGGTTCTTGTTTGACACTGGCCTGTGATATTTTTAACCAGATAATTATCAGATAGTCAGAAAGAAAGAGTCACACCTTCTCTTAGTTGTCTTCTCCTGTATAAAACTGGAGATACCTCAATGACCAGGCTATTCTTGTGGTGTCTGTTTTTATGTCTTCAAGAATGAGTCTCACCTTGCCTCATCCACCAAACTCTTTTCATATATAGTTGTTTTTATCCTGTTCTTTCTGACCCTCACCATCCATGAGAAGAACACATGTTGCCTTCTGGAATAGGTTCAACATCTTTCAATTACTACTGGAGGAGAAATCACATTTTATTTATTTATAGTGTAATTCTTCCTGCATTATAATCTAATTAGTATTACATTTTTCAATTCCTTGTCAAATCAGCTTAAGGAGCTTGAAAAGTTGGGCCCTAAGAAAGGTGTTATCAGCCAGTCAGTGAAAGACGTTATCCAATCTTTGGTGGATGATGATCTTGTGTTTAAAGACAAGATAGGGACTTCTGTGAGTAATATCTGCTTTGTGTTATAACAGCATCGTTTTTAATCCATTGCTGCTAAGCATAAAGTTGATCATCTATATTTTATGTGTTATAAAAGCATCATCCGTGTCCCTCCACAAGTTTAGAATCTCAAGCATGTTCATTTTTTACAATCAATCACAAGTATGTTAAATGACTTACAAATTCTAGGTATACTTTTGGAGTCTGCCTAGTTGTGCTGGGAACCAGGTAAGTGTTTGGATTAATTTTTGCACGTGCTTGTCATATTTAAATTCAGATGCTTCATATGTGATGTTCATTCAACAGCTAAGAACTGTCTATAGAAAGCTTGAGACTGATCTCCAGAACAATAATAAGCGGCACACTGAGCTTGTTGAACAATGCAAGGCCTTGAAAAAGGGACGTGAAGAATCTGTAAGTATACCAAGTTCTATATGGTCCTCTAGGATAATCTTGACATAATTTTCTATGGATCAGGTTAATTAACAGACTGTTTCTATTTTTCACTTCTGTGGCTTTACTAGGATGCACGAGAAGAGGCCTTGAATGAGCTGAAAGCTATTGAACACAAACATAAGGAACTTAAGGTCCGTGCCTTTGATGTTTTGGAGCTTGCAAATTAATATGATATTTAGATGAATATGGATTAGCATTTTATTCTGAAAATATTAAGGTGAGATTATTTTCTCATTCAGGAAGAGTTGATGCAGTATGCTGATAATGATCCTGCTACTATTGAAGCAATGAGTAAGGAACTCTGAGCATACTTTTTAGGCTCCAATAGTATTTACCAGACAATATCTTTTATTATTCAGCTGTCTATCTGCATGCACCAGTATGCTTCTCTTTACCAGAATGTGGGTGTTTCCTGATTTGGGAAGTTCTTTTTTGCAGAGAAGGCGATTGAAGTTGCCCATTCAGCAGCTAATAGATGGACAGGTTTGACTGTTCCTGCATTATCCAGTCATTACCTTGTATGCTTCCCTTTTTGCTCTCTTTCTTAACTATCATGTGCATTTTCTATACAGATAACATCTTCACATTGAGACAATGGTGTTCCAATAACTTTCCCCAAGCAAAAGAGCAACTTGATCACCTATACAATGAGGTAAGAAGCAAAATCCATCATAAAGAGCCATTAATTTGTTTATATAGGATTGTGAACTACTGCTAGATCATGCATCCCTTGGATATATCAGAAGAGGTTTTGAAAGTTAAAGACACTTCGCCATGCTTCATATCGATTTTGCTACCACGTCCCTCCACCTTATTTACTAATGTAACATCACCAGTTATTTAAAAAAAAAATCAAAGCAAAATTAGATCAACTCCCTCTACTTGTAAAAAGGACTTCTCCTCTAACACTTATTATTCCATCCTTCCCATAAGCCCTTGTGGCCACTTACACCTGATCCTAGCCCCCTATAAACCTCTCTTTCTCTTTTGTTCTTTCACTGTTTCTTGTTGGGAGCTTTTGAACTTCACTATTATCGCCTTTCTCCATTGAAATTACTAGTTTCAGTTTAAAATGGTTAATTTTTTTGTGCTAAGGTTTAGATCATATTTTCAAATTTGAAAGGTTTTGTGTTACAGACTGAAATAAAGACAAATAATGAAATGATTGGAAGAAACAAACTAAATGCAGATACACTGTTGAATTAGTATTTTTCTTGTCTTATGGCAGGTCGGAATAACAGATGACTTCGACTACTTAGAATTGCCAGCAATGGCTCCTCTTGCAGTAACTGATGGTGATCTTTAATTGCCTGTAAGCTAGTTTGACATATGCTTTCCTTATGTTCTTTTACCTCTTACTATGTTTGTTCAGTCCAGAGGTATAGGAGTTGGTTTTTGCTATAGTAAAATTTGAAGGATCTTAAAAGCATTGTCATATATGTAGTCTGGGCTCAGGTCCTTAATAGCCATAATATTAATTAGCAATATGCATGTGCTAATGTCTATATATCTTATCCTCTCCTAGAAAATAGATTTCTCTATTAAAGGTTGTAAGTTCAATTCGTATATTTCCCTTATGATACCTCAGTGGTAAAATGGTAGACATGCTAGACTCAAAATTTCGTGCTAAAAAGCGTAGAGGAGGATATAGAAAACTGTTTGTGGATACCATACTAGGTGGGGAGACTTTATTTACATTGTTGGATAGATAGGTGTCATTTCACCCTGACAGTAAAGTATTTTTTATGTAATATTAAACTAATCCGTCAATTTGGGGGATTGGAACTAATGATTAACGGTTGAATTAAAGTCTCAATAATTGAAATAAAGTCCCAACAACGGTTATTAGCCAGCTAAAAAAACGTCAAAAAAGGAACGACCAACTCTATTTTATTGAAAAAAAATAAGGAAATAATATATAGGACAAACATTCATGTTTGGCAAGTGGCAAAGTGGGGAAGGAATTTTCATTAATTGGAATAGGTCCACAAATTATTTCTTGATACTGTACACCTAAAAACAATCTGTACTCATAACGTGCATTAAATCTCAACCTTACACCTGTCCCTTTATTAACGGCTAATAAAAAACTTATTAATTATGAATCATCTTTAAATTGGAAAGAAGTATAATTTGACAGAGTGTATACTGAGTGGAGATCCTTTACAACCAAAATTTCATTAAATAATAAAGGAAGTTAATAAGGTATTAAGAATTCCCTTCCCTATTTATAAAACCCCAACTTTTCTTTTTTAGTGTAAACAAAACATTGAAAGAGTCTCAACTCTCAAGAAGGAAGAAGAAAAAATGGAGGTGTTGAGACTCTGTTTAATGGCTATTTTTGGTTTGGTTATGGCTTTGGTTATTCCTTCTATCAATGCTCAAGTACCTGAGCCTGCTCCTGCACCTACAAGTGATGGTAAGTTCTTTCTTCACCCCCTCCCCCCTCGGTGTTTAATATCTATATTAAAGCCTGACTAGAACTCGAACAAACATGAGACCTCTGATTAAGGGATTATCCGTTGTATCATGTTCTTTTATTTGAGGTTTTATAATAATGTATGAATGAACAATTCTTGATTGATAAATAGATCTACTTATGTATAGTATATAAGAGTTAAAGACATGTTGTGATGTATATAATACATACATTGCCTATACACCTTTTTTATATGGTATGGTATATTTGAGGTTTACTAGTTGATTAATTTAGATTCGTATAAATAGGCTTATGAAGGGATAAAATGCTCACTATTAATGAATTTTTCATTCTCAAATTTCGAATTTAGTACTTCTTATTAAAGATGTAGAAAATTCGACTAATTTGGACTTGCCTTGAGTGGCCTGTGAAGGAAAAAACTGTTCATATATTCTTTGTTTGTTGTTTTGAACTCGAAACTTCTAGTTAAATATATCTACCTCTTCGTTGTCATTGTATGTTACAAGATTAGGTTTCATTAGCATAAATTGATGTTTTTTAAATATAAGCTTTTGTATTTTTTGGTATACCTCTTGTATATACATTCATTTTTTTTTCAAAAATGCAAATAAGTTAAATGTGTTTTTATTGATTTGATTTTTGCAGGAGTTGCAATTGACCAAGGTATAGCTTATGTGCTAATGTTGGTTGCTTTGGCAGTTACTTATATGATTCATTAAGCAATGTGATACAGCATCCATTGCAGTTTTTTTTTTTCTTATTATTTTTCTGGTTGTGATTAATTTTTAAAGAAAATTAATTTCATTCTCTTGTATTCTTTTTAGAGGTTGAAATTCTCTATTTTCTTTTATTCAATGATTAAATCGTAGAAATTCTTTATATCTTTCCTCTCTTTTCCATTGTATATGTTCTTTTTATTTGTTTTTATGCAATATCCTATGTATAGTCTAGATTTTTACTAAGCATATTTAAATATAACGAAGCAAAACATTAAAAAAAACATATATTTATTATTCACATTACTTTTAGTGTAATTTTTTCAATGAAAAAAAAGTCAATCGATTCTCCTTTAAAGACAATGGCCTTAAAGAAGAGTAGCTCTAACCTTGTTTGCAATTTACTAGGGAAAAGAAGAGTTGTATAATAATATCAGAAAATTATGATCAAAGAGTTCATTAATCATTACTAATCAATCAAAAACAAATTCCTACAAGTCTTTTTTAGATTGAAAAAATCGACGTCTTCCCAATGAATTAGATAGAATTTGTCTCGAATAAGAAATGTTTGATCAATTTTCATAAATGTTGTAGTCAAAATGACACTTGTACAAAAAAAATGGCAAAGACACGTCAAATAAATAAAAACCTATGTTATTCAAATTCTTAAAAAAATATTGTGAAAAATATTTTTAAGATAGTACATTTTAAACCATGTATTTTAGAACGTTGCTCTTTGATAATTCACATGATATTTTATATCACTTCTCAATTTGTGCATTGTCAAACATTAATGGCAAGGGGCGCAGTGGCGGATTCAAGATTTTTATTCAGGAGGTTTGAAAAATAAAAATAAATGTGTAAAATAAATCTTTTTCGAAATGGGCTCTTTGAAAATTTTTGGGTTTAAAACCACAATTTTTGCCATGTTTTTAAAATAAAAAATGCTTGAAAAAATATAACTGCTTTTTTCAAACAAAAACAAATTGAAAGTATTGTCTTACTATTGAGCCATCTATTTTTATTTGTTATTAAGGGAGTTCAAAATATACATATTTATAAAAATACAAAAAATTTATCATATATATCGTATATTTTTTTGCCGAAAGTGTTCGGGTTAACATCTGGACCCAACATGGGTCCGCCCATGGCAAGGGCCATGGTAAGTAACATCACTAAAACAAAAATAGAATAAAGTTTTGTATGAGCATGGACCACAAATGGTAATGTTCTCATAAAAATCTCAATTTTCTACAACAAATTTATGTATACAATGATCCTTACAGATATCTAAAGATATGTGAAAGCAACAATATATGTTTTTCATATTCTTCGAAAATGATATTAGATGCACGTTAACCCTTTAAAATAAGTGTAGCTTTGCAAAATCTTATAGAATATAACAATATTAAAATAATAATTATATCTCTCTTAACAAATTTATTAACACAAATATATTTGAAACGTTTAAAACACTATAGGGGTACATGTACGAAAATGGTGAAGGGAAAGGGTAAATTAGTCGAGGGGTGGCAGAAATAGGAGTTGAGACGTTTGGGGAGGAGATACTAAACCAAAAATGCCACTTGTGAAACTTTATTTTTTCCTACTCAACTAATCATTTCTTTTTATTTTAGTAAATTTATTTTCTCAAAACACCTACTTTTCGTAATATTTTTCATCAATAAAACATGAAAATATTGCAAAATATCTCTTCTTAATTTAGTTGTTTTTGTTTTCTATTCGATGTCTAAGTACCCATATTAGATTCATGTGCTACAAGTAGAGATGTCAAAATGGGCTGACCCAATCTTAACGGGCTAGAAAGTTATATGGATTAGGCGGACTAACCCTTTTAGTAAAAGGGCCAATAAAAATAGCGACCCAACCTAGCCCTAAGCGGACCACGGATTGGGACGGGTTGACCCTTCAATAAAAAAATGAACAATATTACTCTCTTAGAAGAAGTAGAGAATTGAATGTTGACGTCTATGAACAGGACATAAATACATACAAATTTATTTTCATTTATGAATCACACTTCAGCAAATATATACAAAAATACATTTATGAATCTCACACTTCGGTGAATGCTAACCAAAATACACAATAGTCAACGTAAGGTTTAACGAAAAAATGTTGATCATTCAACAATTTCTTCCACAAAAAACAAGCTAAGACTTGATTTTTTTATGTTTTTATCATATTTATTAATAAAACATTTACAAATAAAACACTACTACATATATATATATATATATACATATATGTATAATATATTTTTAAATATTCATAGCCCGCAGGCTGACCTCTGAGGGTAGCGGGTTGGGCCTACGAGGCTTGCGAGCCAAGTTAGGCAAAAAAACCTCGTTTCTAAATGGGCAAAAAAAAAATTATGCCCAACCCTATTGAATTCAAGAGTTGGGTTAGACCGGCTTTGCGGATCAAGTCCATTTTGACGGATCTAGCTACAAGCTTATTTGAGTTCACACCAAAACTCGAACATATGATCTTTGATTAAGAGAACAACAATTTCATCCGTGCACCACAACCGCACCGCCTGCAAAACATTTCTAGTGTCCCCTCACCAAACACACCCTTATGGCTAGTCAGCTAGATTCTGATTCTGAATTCCCCAAACTACAAGTAAAAAAGGGGCAAAAAAAAAGTAGATTTTTTTTCAAGAACTCAAAAAATTTTCATCCAAATAATTTATCATGGTTATCTTGAAATGGGTTGTTGCCTTTTCCATTTTATGCAATTTTTTAGCAACACCCACCTTATCAATTTCTTCTATTTTGAACAAAGAGGAGTTGGCAAATATTTCAGTTAATTTCTTGAATCTTGCAAAAAGACCTGAGCTTTTTGATTGGATAGTGAGAATTAGGAGGACTATTCATGAGAATCCTGAGTTGGGGTTTGAGGAATTTGAGACTAGTAAACTTATTAGAAATGAGCTTGATAAAATGGGGATTTTTTACAAGTACCCTGTTGCTGTTACTGGTGTTGTTGGCTTTATTGGAACTGGAAAACCACCCTTTGTTGCTCTTAGAGCTGATATGGATGCTCTTGCTATGCAGGTGTTTTACCAATTACTAGGTTTTTTGTGTGTTTGTATATTCATTTCTTGTTAATGTTTTAGTCATGTTAGTATTTTTTGTTCTTTTGCAATTATATTGGTTTGAGATGAGCTTATTAGAGTGACATGGTCTGTGTGGATTGATATAGTTGACACTAACTTGGTGGAAATTGAGGTGTAGTTGTTGTTGTATTCCTTTCTTGTCAATGTTATAGTTATGTTAGTATTTTTTTTTTGGTCGGGGATGAGCTTAAATGGAGCGACATGGTATGTGAGGATTCATATAGTTGAGACTAACTTGGTGGGGATTGAGGCGTAATCGTTGTTGTGTACTTGTATTCCTTTCTTGTCAACGTTTTAGTCATGTTAGTTATGTTTTTCTTATTTGGCAATTATATTGGCCTGAGATGAGCTTAAATAGAAAGATATGGTATGTGAGGATTCACATTGTTGACACTAACTTGTTGGGGATTGAGGTGTAATCGTTGTTGTATTCCTTTTTGTCAATGTATTATAGTCATGTTAGTACTTTGTGTAATTTGGAATTATATTGTCTTGAATTGAGCTTAAATGGCGTGACATGGTCTGTGAGGATTCATATAGTTGACCTTAACTTGTTAGAGATTGTATGTTTTATGTGCATTTCTAATTGTATGTACATATATTCATTTATTGTCAAGGTGTTAGTCATTTTAGTACTTTTTTTTAAGTTTGTAATTATGTTGGACTGAGATGAGCAATAATGGAGTGATATGGTTTCTGATGAAGATTCATATAGCTGACCCTAACTTGTTGGAAATTGAGGCGGAGTTGTTTTGTATTCCTTTCTTGTCAATGTTTTAGTCATGTTAGTTCTCTTTTTCTTCTTTTGGAATTATATTGGCATGAGATGAGCTTAAATGGGATGACATGGGTTGTGAGGATACGTATAGTTGACCCTAACTTGTTAAACATTGAAGCGTAATTGTTGTTAAATACATTTCATGTCAATATTTGATAGTTTAGACAAATGACAATGTGATGTTGGTCTGCCTTATCGTATGTGTTGATAATTTGTGTTAGATGTTTGTAACAATATATTTTCTTTTGGGGGGAGGAGAACTCAAGGTTTAAAACTCTTAACATGTAACTTATTTGTGTGCACTTTGCCTTCAATATGATGTTGATTGGCGCAGGAGGAAGTGGACTGGGAACACAAGAGTAAAATTCGGGGAAAGATGCATGCTTGTGGACACGATGCCCATGTTGCTATGCTTTTAGGTGCTGCTAAGATTCTTCAAGAGCAGCGCGATGATTTGCAGGTTCATACTGTAGTTCTCTCTCTTAGCTTGGATTGAATGAAGGAAAGTTTCTCAATAGATAAAAGTTCAGTAGTTGCTCTCAGTTACCTTTTGATATATAGAAGTTGTAGATTGTCGATAGTTCAGTTTAGAAGGGTTATCTGGACCTATGTTGCTCGGACTCTTCAAAACTGTTATCAGGTGCATGTTGGATCCTCCAAAACGGGTGCATTATTAGAGCATCCGACATTGGGTGCAGAAACATTTGGGGAGTTCGAGCAGCATAGTTCTAGACGTGAATTTCTTCATTCAACTGACTTGGTCCTCTTGTTACTATGCATTTCAAACTGATTTAAGTGGATTTAGAACGCCTTTGTTAGTCGGATAACTTATACCATAAGCAATAACGCTTATATAGCTTGTTGTGAAGATATTAGTTGTGTGTTCAAGGAGTAAACAGTTGGATCAACATATATGAATAACCATGGATGTTTTTTGAGTTGGGAGCCGGGGATTCACTGATCGAATTTTTTGATGGCAGGGAACTGTTCTTTTGGTTTTTCAGCCAGCCGAGGAGGGAGGTGGAGGTGCAAAGAAAATGCTTGAATCTGGGATACTTGACAATGTTGATGCCATCTTCGGTCTGCATATTTCCCCCATGAGTCCTATTGGCACTGTTGCTGCCAGTTCTGGCCCTATCATGGCTGGAAGTGGCTTCTTTGAGGCAGTAATAAAGGGGAAAGGCGGTCATGCCGCGATTCCTCAGCACACTATAGATCCAATATTAGCAGCTTCTAACATCGTAGTTAGTTTACAACACCTTGTTTCGCGGGAAACTGATCCCTTGGACTCACAGGTGCGCGCTCTCACTCTCTAACTCTTTCTCGTTAATCTTAGTATCATGTGAATACCAACACATGCACATATATCTCAAAACTTGCATATGTACTAGCAGTTGTGCAAAGGTTATTTATGCAACAACCATTACTACACCTCAGTTCCAAGCAAGTTTAGGGTCGGCTATGTGAATCCTTACTGATCATGTTACTCTAACTAAATTCATCTCAAGCCAATATTATATGCAAATGTACACAAGTTGTCTATATTTTTCTAAATTTCCTTAAGGCTAAACCACTACGAGAAAACATTGGACCTACAATAAAAGTACAAACATGTCTAAACCATATACTCGACTAATAATTATTGTATATATAGATCTTTTTCTTCCACTATATCCTATGTTTCGCTAAATGTGCATGGATCGATCCCAAGAAATTGTAGATTCTTCGAGACAATTTCCTTTCATGTAATTTTATTTTATTCTATTCGCTAAATGTGCATGGATCCCAAGAAATTGTAGATTCTTCGAGACGTCGTCTTTCCATGTGATTTTAGGTTTACCTCGTCCTGTTTTTAACACATTCACTCACCATGGTTGCACACTCACCTACCTGTGCATCGGGATGTAGATCTCAAATGATATTCTATCAATTTATACTCGATATGTACTACTTAAACCTTCTTGTGAATGTGATCATTTCTAATCTTGTATGACCGCACATTTATCTAAGCATCCTCAAAATTTCTTGGGATCGATGCAGAAATATCACATGGAATAGTAACACTTGTAAAATAAACATAATCATTTTAAATGTTCAAGAACAAGACTCGTACCTTTTTCATTCTCCAAGGAGTTTACCTTGACCTTTACAACTTATTTATCGATTACCTCAAAGGCGTATGATTTTGCAGGTTGTTACAGTTGCAAAGTTCAAAGGTGGTGGCGCGTTTAATGTTATACCAGACTCTGTAACAATCGGTGGAACTTTTAGGGCATTCTCAAAAGAAAGCTTCGCGCAACTTAAACAGAGAATTGTAGAGGTATATCTTTAATATTAGTACTTGAATGCTCAAACTATCATATGATTGTTGAAGGTTGTTCCACAAATAGAACTATTGAATGGTAAAAACTCCGACTTGTTGAGTGAAAAAATTCTGCTACTGTTTCGAAACAATTTACAGGTTATCACACGACAAGCTGCTGTTCAAAGGTGCAATGCAACAGTTGATTTTGACACAAAAAATAGGCCGTTTTACCCTGTGACAGTGAATAATAAAGCTTTGCATGAACAATTCCGAAATGTAGCTGGACAGATGCTTGGTATCAACAAGATCATAGAAATGAAACCTACGATGGGGACAGAAGATTTTTCGTTCTTTGCTGAGGCTATTCCTGGATACTTCTACTTACTTGGAATGGTTGATGAAACTAAAGGACGATTCGAGTCAGGACACTCCCCTTTCTACAGAGTCAATGAAGATGTACTTCCATATGGTGTTGCTTTACATGCATCGTTAGCCACGACTTACCTCCTTGAACATCAGCTGAAATCAACCACTCGGGATCAAAATGTTCATGACGAGTTGTAAGGTCTTATGAGAGACCTTGCGGATGAAAATAATTTCTGCTACATGCAATCGAGCAGAAGTAGGTTCCTCTCTTTCTATTTACTTTATATCTAAACTTATTCCAAATCAAGTTGGTGTTAGAGCTAGTTTGGTTTAATCATGTCACATAAGTACGACTCCAACTTATTTGGGACTGAGGTATAGTTGTTGTACATTATAAACATTGAATCCCATTGTGCTTCTTTAAGGGTACTTACCCATACAGACAATTGAACTGTAAACTAGTTATTTTTGCTTATGCATTCTTTTTTTATAGCTTAAATACATTGTATAGGGTGAAACACCTCCCAACATCTAAAAATGGTATTATATTTGAAGACTCAGATGAATTATGTTGTGAACTTGTACTAGCTTCTTTTTATGATAAATATATTAGTGTTAATGTTATGAACCAACCACTAAACCAAGATTACTTCATGTTCACATTACAGTTCCATCATCATAGTTTCTAAATTTCCTAAATAAAAAGTTGAGTTTTCCAGCATAGCACTAGATATATAGATTGTAAAAGCATGTTCATATTACAGTTCCAACATCATAGTTTCTAAAATTCCTAAATAGAAGTTGAGTTTTCCAGCATAGCACTAAAATATATAGATTGTAAAACATGTATTATCTGATCTAATAGCATAGCAATAGCAACAATGGTGGACTCCAAGAATCATTAAACATGAATTGCATAAAACATTCAAGTGATGAATAAAAATTAGTACGAAAGACGAAAGGATAAAATTCAATTAATTCTTGCAAAACAGGATGTAATCATCCATCCTACAAACACCAGTCTTTTCTCATTATGAGGTTTGAGAATCAAAATTTATAAACATCACAAAGATGAAAACTTTTGAAGCAGTAACTTCTCAACCTAAAATGACTAAAGTCGTCGTCATCTACTTCTCGGAAGAGTTTGGTCCTCTCTTCTTTCCAAAGCCAACAACTGCAAGCAGACATAAGAGCAGCATTCCGTAAGAAACAAATTCCATATGTCAATAAGAGAAGCTTCAAAAAGTTACTTACCAACCAAAATAAAGCGCACATACAATACCAGTATTGACCAAATACAGATAAAAGGTTAACACAGAAGAAACATCACAGCCCCTTGTTCATTGAAATACAACATATTCAATGCTAAGAACATACAATTATGAGAAGAGAAATAGGAAACCTTAAATTAAACAGCACAGATACTTTACTGAAGATCTGCAATCAGAACTCTACTTAGTAGCAGATGCAAGAAAAAATAAGGCGGATTTGGGAGATATCCTATGAGGTAAAATTTCCCTGGAACTTTCATAACCAGCATAATACAAGCATAATTAGTATACTCGAGTATATGCACATCTAAGGAGGAACATAAGCAATTGGTACACACATTTAATCTCCGAACATCATTGTGTATGTCTACAGGTGTTAACAGTTATGTTACTTGCTTCTTTAAAAGAAGAAACGAAATAGTACATCACTGTGTTAAGATCATATACTTGAGGAAACAGATAAACTCAAACTAAACCACATAGATATTATGTATAACTAAGGTTCGACTGTACCAAAAGTAGAAGTAGATTTCTTAATTGCAAACATTCAAATTCAAAGATTTCTAGGGAAGTTCCATACAAGGCGAAATTTCATTTCATTTAGAACCTACATGCACCAGCAAAGCTACTTTTATAGCAATGCACAATCTTGCATACTCTAGAATATGGATCATACACAAGTGATTAGTACACACACACACAGTCTATGTATAATTGTCAATGACTACAGTTTGTTCACAGATCAAATCTTGTTTAAACTTCCCCTAATCCTGAAAAGGAGTGCTTGTCAACTAATATATATTTGCCAAATTCATGTATAAGATGAAGACCGTAGAAACAATAATTTTAAACTAGAAGGTACTGTATATCAATGAGCATCAACAAAACAACAACTATGTCCGGACAAAAGATACAAACTTGGTTAAAGGCATAAACTTTATTGCATTTACTTGCATATAGGCAGAAATTCAATTAGTTTTTACTTGCATATATAATTCAAGCATATACGGCAGTAAACATACAGCCTCCATAAAGTGAAATAGCAAAAGGAAAGTAAGGTTACCAGCAGTGACGAATCTGCGATTGTATTGCATACGCTTGTGTGCACGTCCTCTTGGCTTCTTCTTCTTATCCTGCTTTGCAACCTTTGGTGTTTGCCCCCTAACCTTACCGGCACGAGCAAGTGATCCGTGAACCTTACCTACAATTAACGAAATCAAAACCTACAAATTAAATCCATATTCAACAACTACTACAATTCAACTGTCTTTGCTTCTCTACATGACAAATTTAACATCAGAAGAATCAAAATTTATATCTTAAAACTCTATACACAGCTAAATTAAGAAACTGAAATTGGCTAAATGTTCATATATGTGGATGAAGATCCATTAATTACAGTTCCATTCTACTACGGAATAATTGTACCTATTCTAAGAAAAAAATGGCAAAAATTGAAAAAACTGGCAGTACAGAGACAAGTATTTAAGAGTCGCCGGAGCTTACCCATGGTTGATTTCTGAGTCGCCGGTCGTCGGAGAAGCTGCTAATCGTTTGGGAGCTGCGGAAGTTGAAATTCTAGGGTTAGGGTTTTTGGGAGAGTCATATTTATAGGGAAGTTTTTAATGCGTGAAACTGTACTGGGCCTTTGTTGTGAAAAATTGGGCCTCCGGTAAAGAGTCCAAACGATGACCCGATCCAATTGGGAAACTAATCGCCCCATCCACCGAAAATAATTACATGTATAATTCCAATTGCAAAGTTTCAAAATTTTCATTGTTGTCGGATACATTCTTTGGTTGTCTAATACATAACAATGATACGTTATCTAATGGAGTGGATTTATTCGAGAAAAATATAGATGTATCTGATGGGATAGAGATGTGTTCGAGAGGATAGAGATGTAATCGAGAGGGGATAGGAATGTATTCGAGAGAGGATAGAGATGTATGTGAGAGTAGGTTGTTTATGGTTATGGTTAAAAATCAAACCAAACTGCAATTTGAACCAAGTGATTGAGAAACCTCGTATTTGGTATGGTTTGATTAGGTTTGGTTTTAAATATTGAAAATTGATACTATTTGGTTTGATTTTGGTTTCATTGAAAAAACGCAAAAATCACTAAATCAAGCTGAGAAATTATATATATATAATTTTATAATTATTATATATTATTCATGAGTAAAATATAAATATTTTGTTAAATTATAATTAATTTTAAGCCTTTAATTGTTTTTTAAGCACAACTGCTAAAATACTAAGAGCAAGTCCATCAAAATCTATTATTTTATTCTTACCTATCATAGTTCACATAAGATATGACTGAATCACTTTGTTCGTGTAATATTAACCCTAGTGTTATTTAATTGAATCCACATTTGCTTTTCGATGAAATTTTCATGTATTAGGTGTCTATGTCTATCGAGATGGTATGCCCTCAACAAATTTATTATTTCCACACCAAAATATAAAAAACGAACCAAATCGATGGTTATTTTTTTATTTCGTTTGATTTGATTTTTGAAATATAAAAATCAAGTAAATTGGTTTGCTTTTGGTTTTAATCAATAATCGATTCAAAACGAATCATGAACACCTATATCTGAGAGGAGATAGAAATGTATCTAAAAGGATATAGATGTATCCTTGAGGGGGTAGGACGTATCCGAAAGGGAATGAAATGTGTTCAAGAGAGGATTTTGTAATTTTTTAAAAATGATATAAAATTTTAGAGATCATGATATCTTATATTGTGTATTAGTATAATTTTTTCTAATAAAATATACAAAATCACACTGGCTATTTTATTTATTTTAATATATGGCTATTTATGTTAATTGCTCCTTTCTCTCTCTCTCCTTATTTTTTGTTAGATTTGTAATTTATATATTTGGTCTTATAGAGCATAGTTAATTATCAATACTATTTTCTGGTTCTAAATGTTTGATGTCATTTTTGTTGATATATTCGTAATTAGTCCTGTTTTTTTATGTTTAAGAGTTGAGACGTACTAAAAATTTATACTTTATTGATTTTGATTAAAAAGAATTACATATATTGATAGTTATAAAATAAAATTGATGTTTTTGTATTTTATTACTGTTATGAATTAAGTTTAGCTCAATGTGAATATTAGAGTTACGAATATAGTTATTGAGCTGACAAGTGTTGTTGAGTTGAGAACAAGTAATAGAACCTGAATAATTTGGGATCTGAATTTAGAAGCGGATGTGGAAACAATTCTATCAGAAAAAACTAGTGGTATGTGATTTAGGGATTATGCAAATTGTCGAGAAAAATATTTAATCCTCTCATCCCATTTCTCTGAGTCTATTCTTCTCATTTTCCTTCTAGTTATCTTCTTCATTGGTAGTTTCCTTTTTCATTGTAACTTCGAGTCCAATGATTAAAATATCTGAAATGCTACATTTTGCCCTTTATAAATCTCACATCTCTATCTCTCTTTTATAAATAGATATTTGCGGTCGTATATCACCGGTCATCACAAACATTGCCACATAATCAAATTCGAGTAACGATAAATAATAAATATTATATTTAAATTAATATCTCTTTTTTATAAATAGATATTTGCGGTCGTATATCACCGATCACCACAAATATTACCACATAATCAAATTCAAATAACGATAAATAATAAATATTATATTTAAACTAATATCTCTTTTTTTATAAATAAATATTTGCGGTCGTATATCATCGATCACCACAAACATTATCACATAATCAAATTTGAGTAACAATAAATAATAAATACTATATTTAAACTAATATTACAAGATAATATGTGTCACGCAAACCATCCAAACAAGTTACTAGACGTGTCACACTTATATTAGCAAACCACATCATCTTACGGTAGATCCTTTATATAGGATATCTTTCCCCAAATCGGTAAAAAAAAAATACTTAGCAAAAAAAAAAAACAAAAAAACGAACAGTTAATTAAAAAAACTAAATTAGTTTTAATTAGAGACCGGAGAGGAAGAAGATACGGCACCGGAAAATGGATTTGTTGCCGGCGGAATCATCGCCGATATTGCCGAAGAAGCACAGATTTCGTTCACTGAAGCTTGTAAATGTGAATATGGATGAAGTATTATCGGAAACGCCGCAAGGGGTTGAATACGGGAAGCTCGAAAACGGGCTAACATACTATGTCCGATCCAATTCTAAACCGAAAATGAGAGCTGCACTTGCACTTGCTGTTAAAGCTGGGTATGCCTTAAATGTGTTTTGAAATACCTCTTTATATTGTTTGTTTCTACAATTGTGTGATATATATTGTGATTGATTTGTGAATTTTGACTGTACACTGATTTGTTTATGATTAGAGTATCGTGTAAGTTTTATTGTGTTTGTATGTTTGTGTTATTCCATGTTGAATGAGAGGATTGAGTTGCACCATGAAAATTGAACAATTTTTCTAGCAATGCCAATCCCTTTTGATTTTGATACGTGGTGTATGTGCCAGTTTTCGTTCACCTCTACTGATTCCACAAAATACCTGTCATGTTCCACCAGCAATAGGTTCTAGATACCAGATAACTATGTCCATCAAGGATAGGATAGATGGTCTTGATAGGATAGATGGAAAGAGTGGCAATACCAATGAACAATAGATTGAATCAAGTTATGTAAACTGACGTTGTAAATTAATTGTACTTTGAGAATAGGGTTAACTTACTATGTCTGATACAATTCTAAACTCAAAATGAGAACTGCACTTGCTCTTGCTGTGAAAGCTGGGTATGTCCTATTTTTTTTAAAAAAGTACCCTTTATGTTTGTTAATTTGATTTTCTTAATCCATTTTAGTTTGTTTTTACAATTGTATAATCCTTTTACTATTCATGCATTGTGAGTAATTTGTGTTTTTATTGTACACTAGTTTGTTTGATAGAGTCTTGTGCAAGTTTACTGTGTTTTTCTGGGTATTTTACTCAAGTGTTGATAATGTGGGGGCTGGTAGCAGCAAGAAAATTGAACAATTGTCTAGCAAAGCCAACCCTGATTAACAATAGTTTGATTGGATTAAGTTATGTATACTGACTTGTAAATAATTTTACTTCAAGAAATTCTTACTTATCTATCCATCTTCTGAGATATTTGTATTTTTTAAATTCAACGGATACACAAACGATAGAGCTTTCACTTGTTCAAATACTAGCAGTTAAGGTGAAGCAGGGCTCTTTCTTGATCTAGCTAAAAGGATGTGACAATATGCAAAGACAAAATGCGTCACCTTATAGAAATTCCGCCTTCCCGTTCAATTTATTTGTTTTACTTTCTTTTTAGTCCATTTAAAATGGACGTCTCTTTTATTTTTTGGCAACTCTTTAAATTTCACCATTCCGCATTGCATGTTTAAGACCACAAGATTATATGACATTTTGATACTTTCTATATATCTCTAACAAGACACAAGACTCAAAAATCTTCTTTACTTTCTTAAACTTCGTGCCGAATCAAAATCATTCAAATGAATTTAAACGAAGGGAGTAATAGGTTTAGCTTGCGTTTGGACATGCAATATGAATATATGATTTCAAATCTCAAAGTCTCCTAAAAACATGTTTTGTAATTCCAAATTATGATGCCCCCAAGGCCAAGCTTGAGTGGCTAAAGGTGGAGTATTTGTGGCTTAGGTTGCAGGTTCAAGCCCCACACCACGCAAATCGAAGCCTGGTATTTAAGTGGAGAAGGGTAGAGGGGCGAACCCATTATCCACAGAGCTTAGAAGGTTGTGATTGGTCCAAAAGGCGTGTCACAAACGGATTTCTCGGTTATCAAAAATAAAATAAAATTCCAAATCATGATTTCAATTTTTTTAAAGGTGTAACTTGACCCATAAGTCTATATTTTGTAAAAAATAAGACATCATTTTGTTTTTTTGCAAAAAAAGACTCATGCTCGGTATGAAGAAATTGTCCGTACCTTGTGTAAGGAAGGATTATATTAAAGAATAACTAGTTACTAATATTGTTGACTAGCGGATCTGTATAAAATTATGTTTATTTGGAAGTTTGTAATCACAAACATTTATTTATAAAGTAACATATACGATTTATCAATGATGCACCTTAGGATATTAGGATACTTTGTTTATGAACTATGATTTTTATTTGGTAAGATTGTATAAGAATTGGAAAAATTTAGATAGTTTTTCAAAACTTGTGGATTTTCATGCTTATGAGAAAAATGCAACTTAAAAAATCTGAATTACATGTCCAAACAAAACTTCAACTTCAAATCAATCTGATTTCAAATTCTCAATCTGATTACAAATCACGATTCCATATTGCAGGTCCAGAAAGGCCCTTATAATCTAATTGGACTAAAGAAAAAGATGTTTTTGAGTTGCCTGATAGTTTTTTCTTCTTCTCGATTAGTCTAAATAATTTGGTTAACCTTTTTTTAAAAAAAGATTATAGATCTAATAACATAATAAAGTAAAATTCATTTGTGCAGTCAGTATACAAAATGTCAGGCTTATTGAATTCTTGCTATCTCAGCTGAGCATAAAGTCAACTGCTTTTACTGCTTCGAGACTCTTTTTCTTTTGGGCTAAGATGAGAAAGAGCTTTCGAAGTATTTATTTTATGAGTAATGGGCTAAGATTTTATGATTATTGGTAAATTAGCTCCAGATAATGGTTAAACAAAAAACTCTAGACCTTTGGAACTTTCTTGATTGTTTGCTCAATCATTTCGTATTACTCTGGCACAACAAGAAACAAGACCTTTTGGTTGTTAAATCACATGTAAATCATGCTCATAGAGCAAAACTCAACCTAGATAATGAAGAAGTTGCATATCCTACATTGGTTCAAACTTCCTCTCAAATTTTCTGACTTCCAATTCTTTTTGTAATCTTTCAAATGTTAACTCAATCTGGTGCTTCCATCAACTCCAATTCTTTTTGTAATCTTGCAAAACTTGCACATTGGTTTGACTCCAACTTTGCTTCATTGTTGCCTAACTAGTCAGTGTTTTCTTCCTTTATGATAGCTGACGTGCTATTTGTTTTGATAAGAGATAGTTGACGTGCTAATTAAGTTCAAGGTCTTAATCCGTTGCAGCTCAGTTTTAGAAGAAGAGGAAGAACGCGGAGTTGCTCACATAGTTGAGCATCTTGCTTTTAGTGCCACAGAGAAATACACAAATCACGATATTGTCAAGTTTCTAGAGAGCATTGGGGCAGAATTTGGTGCTTGTCAGAATGCAGTGACTTCTGCCGATGAAACTGTTTATGAGCTATTTGTCCCTGTAGACAAACCTGAACTATTGTCTCAGGCGATCTCGGTGTTGGCTGAGTTCAGTTCAGAGGTGCATACAGTGCCTTTCTAATGGTATCATGTAGATCATATCAAGTTTTCTTATTTAACTTTGCTATATGTAGGTCAGAGTGTCACCGGATGACTTGGAAAAGGAAAGAGGAGCAGTAATGGAAGAGTATAGAGGAACCAGGAATGCCAATGGAAGGATGCAGGATGCACACTGGGTTCTCATGATGGAAGGTTCAAAGGTAACATTTCTAGCTCTTCCTGACTTCTTATCAGTTCCACTTGTCCTTTTCTCCACCCATAGACAGTATTGTTTCTTTGAATGCACTGTACTTTCTACAGAGAAACCTAAAGCACAATAAGATGGCTAGTTATATATTATTCTATAACAAGATGGAAATGGTCTTTATATAAAGCTATGAGTTGTTTTCTTTTCAACTTTTTTTTTAATTACTATTATTTTTTAATAAGAAAACAATGCTATGAGCTGTTGTCTTTTTATTTTTATTTTTATTTGGTTTTGGGACTAGCATTGTGTATGAGTTGACATACTCATGAATATACCATAAATTATTGAAAGAGCTAATATCTTGTCTTCCATTGCTGATTTTAAACATGTTGTTGAAGTTATTACCTCAACTGACTGCTCTCTTCCTGATCTCCTTATTTGTTAGTATGCTGAGCGGCTGCCTATTGGACTGGAAAGGGTGATCCGAACAGTTTCTCCTCAGATAGTAAAGCAATTTTACAGGAAGTGGTACCATCTGCAGAATATGGCCGTGATTGCTGTTGGGGACTTTCCTGATACGCAGGTTCGTACACTGTTATTGTCTCCTACCTGAAATATTTCATACTTCCCTTTTCTGTCTGTCCCAATCATCTGATTTATTTCCATCAATGACAATATCGATCATGAATTCATGTTGAAACTATTGAAGTGATATATAGATCTATATATATTTCTAAATTGCTCGACATCATAAATAATTCAAAATCATTTCTCAGTTTCTGACATATCCAACGGGGATAAATAAAACTTGCTATCTAATCCTAAACCACTGCCCACAACTTTAGTGGATCGACTCATAACTGAGATGGACTTAACCTAGATCTAATCTTTACATAAAGTCTTGCAATTAGACATTATCAACCATATTAATCATTTGCCTTTCTCTTTGACAGAGTGTTGTTGAGTTGATAAAAACTCACTTTGGACAGAAGATTTCAGCAGTTGATCCTCCTCTTATACCTTACTTTTCGGTTCCATCACACGATGAGACACGATTTTCATGCTTTGTGGAATCTGAGGCAGCTGGTGTTAGTATTCTGCAAATCTTTCATCAGTCACAGTAGATACATTGTGCCTTCATGCTGCTCTGGGTCTAATACGTTTCTTTTGAAATGACTTGTAACAGTCGGCAGTGATGATCAGTTGCAAAATTCCTGTGGAAGAGCTCAAGACAGTGAAAGATTACCGGGAATTGCTCACTGAATCCATGTTTTTTCATGCTTTAAACCAGAGATTTTTTAAAATATCTCGTAACAAAGATCCTCCTTATTATTCTTGCTCGGCTGCAGCTGATATCCTTGTTCGTCCAGTTAAGGCCTATATAATGACATCATCCTGTAAAGAGAAGGGTACTGTTGAGGCCTTAGAATCAATGTTGACAGAGGTTTGTTTCCAAATCCTTTCGAATTATGTTCTGCTTTCTAGTGTTTCTAATACCTTGTTTCCAGGTTGCTAGAGTAAGAATTCATGGTTTTTCTGAACGTGAAATATCTGTTGTTCGGGCTCTGCTGATGTCAGAGATTGAGTCTGCATATTTGGAGCGAGATCAAATGCAATCAACCAGTTTACGCGATGAATATTTGCAGGTGCATCTAATTACTTCCCTTCCTTTCTTTCAAGTTGCTTTGCCACAAACCTCTTCAATTGGGTGAATCTCAAGTGATTTTGTTTTTTCTGTGTAGCATTTTCTTCGAAATGAACCTGTTGTTGGGATTGAGTATGAGGCACAGCTCCAGAAAACTCTTCTACCTCGTGAGTGTCTGCTAGTATTTCACTTTTGTTTATGAGTTCTTATATATTTCTGAAACAACATTGTATTTAGGAGGGAAAAGATGGAATGAAAGAGAATCTTGTTCTCATTTCACCTGCTGGAGGGGATATCAATATTGCTAAATCTTTTTTGATTGAATAGATATATCAGCATCTGAGGTGTCCAAATACTCTGAGAAGTTTCGGACTTCAACTAGCTGCGTTGTAAAAACAATTGAGCCCCGAGCAACTGCTGCAGTGGATGATTTAAAAGCTGTTGTAATGAAGATTAATTCTCTTGAAAGAGAAAAAAGTCTTCCTCCTTGGGATGATGAAAACATCCCAGAAGAAATTGTCTGTGCAAAACCGGATCCAGGGTAAACTATATCACGTTTAACTTTCGTAATCTCTTATTTTACCTAGTACCAGTTCTGCATACATAACAGACAGTCTCGCAACTCATTATATTGTTTATATGTGGGCTACTATTTTATAAAATTTAGAAATGCAGTTCATCTGTGTTTATGCCTTTATATTTTGCTTTGACACTTGTGATGTGATCTTCAAGGCAATGCATCATTCTTAGCAGATGTACTTGATAACTTCTTCTCTGGTACTATTTGCTATTCTGTTACCAACAGCAACAGCATACCCAGTGTAATCTCACAAAATGGGGTCGGGGGAGGGTAGAGCATACACAAACTATACCGCTACTTCTGAGGTGGAGAGGCTGTTTCAGATAGACCCTCAGCTCAATAAGAAACAGATAGTAATGGAAGGACAAGAATCAACAAATAGTAACAAAAACAACGATAGTAAAAGAACAATACCACAACAAAATAATACGACAGTTGAAGTACGAGAAACAACAAATACTAACAGAAATGGAAGGACAAGAAACTACAAGAGTAATACTACGACTACTAACGACCAATGCACTCTTACCTACTAACTGGCTATGACTTCCACGCTAACTAGATTCTGGAGTAAAATCTATTTTCTTTTATCAAACGAGGATGTCAAAGAGAACAGTTAAGCCTGACCTACCCCTTAAAAGTAATAGAACTATTGAGCTTGTGCAATGAGCTACTGTACCGTCCATAGTATATTGAAGGAAAAATTGAAAAGTGCGTTCATATTATTGATAACCTCACTTGTGGCATTTCACTGGGTATGTTGTTGTTCATACTATTGATTATTACTTCATTAGTCAGCAATACTTTGCATTCTCAGAGATAAAAGACCAAAAAGAAGATATTTTTTGTTCCACCTATATCTAAAGAAAATACCCTAGGATGATAAATACCTGCGGACAGAGCAACACTGTCTGGATGATTTTCTCTGGGAAGACAATTTGCCCACATTAACTTAGTAGGCTGTTGTTTAAGCACCTTCGGTCACTCCAACATTTCCTTAGACTTGGTCATCAAGTTTACAGATTTGCTCTCCTAAAAGAAAAGCAATCATGTGGAAGTTGCAGTCTCATTCTTGCCATGATATATGCTGAAACTGATCCTAGTTTCTTTTTTCAGGCATATAATAGAGCAGCTTGAATATCCCAACATTGGAGCCACTGAGTTGATTTTAACGAATGGAATGCGAGTTTGCTATAAATCTACTGACTTCCTTGATGACCAGGTAAATTTTCGCACAGAGTAAGCTGGAGACTTTTAATGAGTTCTCTATTCAAGGGTCTCCATGTCTTATTTCTCTTTGGAGATGAAGTTTTCTTGTCAACCTTCCTTTGGGTGCTGTCATAGACTAGTGAATGGATGTCGCGGATAGTCGTTCTTGTCATTGAAATGGTAGTTTGGTAAAAATGTACCTTATGGATGCTCATGAAACATATGCAGCACTGTTTTGGCTCAGTAACATGCCGTTGCAGATTATTAAGTTTTTTATTTCTTTCTAGTTACTAGAGCAATGCTTCTTCTTTCTTTACCAAGCCAATATCTCCATCCCAAGATTCCCGTGAGTTGTGAAATCTAGCTCACTGCTCATTAAAGGGATTCATTTTAAAAGAAGATACCTCTTGGAATAGTAACTCTGGGAACACATTTTTTTTTGAGTCCAAGTTGATGTGGTACTCGTTATTCCTATTAACATCTTGTTTAAATAGGTTTTATTCACAGGGTTCTCGTATGGGGGTTTGTCTGAACTCCCTGAGAATGAATACTTTTCATGTTCAATGGGTTCAACCATTGCTGGAGAAATTGGTATATTTGGTTACAGACCATCAGTCCTCATGGATATGCTTGCTGGAAAAAGAGCTGAAGTTGGTACAAAACTTGGAGCATATATGAGAACTTTTTCTGGTGATTGTTCACCTTCAGACTTAGAAACTGCATTGCAGGTCAGACCATTTTCTTGAAGTGCACATGGCATCTGTTTTGTTATCATGTATCTCTCTCTCTCTACATATATGTGTCATTCTAAATTTATGTATATTACATAAGAAAACAAAAGGCATGCAGGACTAAATGATAAACCTTCCATCTCAGTTGTCTGAAGGATAAATCCTGACAAATTCAGATTAGTTGGTTGGACCTAGAAAGTATTGAGCAGGAGTTTGAAGATTCATAATGATTCCTTATGATCCTTTGCAGATGATTCATGAAGATTTCTATTCAAAGAGTAGTTATAAAATTTTCTTGATGGGGTACGCCGTTCATGTTCATTGAATACCAATATTACAAGGAATCATGTGGGGGTGTCTCTGAGAGTACGGAATCCTAAATATTAAGGTTTGGATATACAAATAGATTTACCAGTATGGGTTTCGTAAAGGTAAAATTGTCATAACCGTAACAAGCTTATAATATGTAACTAAAGAAATTGTCATGTGACAAGTGATCGGAATCCAACTATCTTTTCAGAGTGAAGCCATGCTATTTTTTAAAACTAAAATGTTTCAAGTGAGTGCTATTAATGGAATTTCAACAACTTTAAGGCAGATAATAGCAACAATGGCATACTGTGTCTGCCTGGCTGCCCATGTTAGTTTGTTTTTTGGAAGAGGAGCTATTCCGAAGTCAAATTATTTTTAGAGAGCCACTTATCAGAATCGTGGTCCTCTAAAATTTTCAAAGTAAGGGCACTCAGCTATTGATTGAGTAGCTCTGAATGGTGGGATCTCAAACTTTAGCTGCTTCAAATGTTTTTTGTTTTGCAAAATTTTAGTTGAAACCAGTTTCTTTAAGTGACCTCTTATGGAAAGTTCTCTTCCATCAATTGAAAATATACTCTCTAGATAATAGTAGCAAGATTTTTTAAAAGATACCAATTGTTAAAATAATAGTATTAAAAAAAGAACATTACTTTAGCCTTACTTTAGCCTTGGTGGGCAGAGTTACTCAACACCTGTGTTGGTGGGAGATAGTAAGTACATCGTCGAATTAGTTGATGTGCGCGCAAGCTGACCCAGACACCATGGTTATCCCAAAAAAAACACCACTTAAATTAAGTTTAAGTGGTTGTCTTGGTCTTCAACCTTAATTTTGTTTGGCCTACTTGTATGTGATATTCTCTTTTTGCATTCTGCATTTTCTCAGCTTGTATATCAGCTTTTCACAACAACTGTTGAGCCCGGAGAAGAAGATGTCAAAATTGTGATGCAAATGGCCGAAGAAGCCATACGTGCTCAGGAGAGAGATCCTTACACTGCATTTGCGAACCGAGTGAGGGAGCTCAATTATGGAAACTCCTACTTCTTCAGGGTAATATGATTTTCAATCTGCATTGCCAACTCTGTAATGACGGGCATATTCATGACTTACATAGTAAAGTATTTTCTTGTAGCCAATCAAATATAATGACCTTCGGAAAGTCAACCCATATAAAGCTTGCGAATATTTCAATAGTTGCTTCAAGGACCCCTCAACTTTTACGGTGGTGATTGTTGGGAATATTGACCCTTCTATAGCATGTCCATTGATGTTACAGTACTTGGTACGTACTATGATTTCTAATGATGTTGGTCCGTAGAATTGTTTAGCATCTGTCATTGGTTTATTCTGCACTATGCAGGGTGGAATTCCAAGGCCTCCTGAAGCAGTTCTACGTTTCAGCCGTGATGACCTCAAAGGCTTGCCTTTCCAGTTCCCGACAACAATAACTAGGTGGTCCAAATGTTATTTTCTCTCTAATTAATAATGTAGTAAGCTACGTACTTTCAATTAATGAAGCTGATTGATTGAAGGATACCTTAGCTTCAAAGACTTTACCTTTGCACCTTGTCCTTTTCCATTGTTCTTTCTCTCCTGATGCCTTGAGGTATTTGAGTTGGGGCTTGGTGAGGGAGTCTTAATGATATTATGTTTATTATATATTGTTCTCCCGAAACTAGAAAATTATATACAGACAAACTTATGTATATCATTTATACTTCTTTGTTTTGTTTTTCTTTATTTTGATGAACAGGTGTGTGTGTGTGTGTTTGAATAGTTGATCAGGAGAGGATTCCTGTTCAGTGTCTGAAGTTACTGCAGTTTGTCCTGGAACAATCGGTTACACTTTTTCATAACACCTTCCCCGGAAAATAAAATAAAAACATAAAAGGAGAAAATCCAACTTGATTAGGGGCCTGGGGTGCCCAGTGTTAGTGTTCATTTTCTTGTATGTGATAAACTATTGAAGTTCTATGATGTGCTTTATGTGCAAAATATCACCCTCATTTTATGAATTACATGTGATTGTAGAGAAGTTGTTCGGAGCCCAATGGTAGAAGCACAATGCTCGGTGCAGTTATGCTTTCCTGTCGAGTTAAAGAATGAAAACATGGTATGTGGTTTAGATTCCTAGTATTAGATCTATATATTCTTAAGCTTTGTGTTACATTGACATGTATACCATCTTATCTTATTTACAGATGGAAGATGTTCATTTTGTTGGATTTTTGAGTAAGCTTCTGGAAACAAAGATAGTACAGGTTCTCCGCTTCAAGTATGGACAGGTGTGTACGTGTGTAATCTGTGTGATATTCTGTAATTCATTTCGTTAATTTGTTACTCTTGGAACTTTTTGTGCCTTAGATTTATTCTGCTGGAGTTTCTGTCTTTCTTGGCGGCAATAAGCCCTCCAGAGTCGGCAATATCCGTGGAGATATTAGTATAAATTTCTCCTGTGATCCAGACATCTCATCGACATTGGTATGTTTGCAATTTTTTATCTGCATGTTGCAAAAAATTGGTTAGCAAATCCTAACACCTCAAATTCTTGACAAGGTTGATCTTGCTTTGGAAGAAATACTACATCTTCAAGAGGAAGGACCTTCAATTGAAGATGTTATGGCCGTGCTAGAAATTGAGCAAAGAGCCCATGAAAATGGGTTACAGGTGACGTTCTACAGAATCTTTGTCTATAGAGGATCAAAGTTTCATAAATTGCAAATATTGTGAGAAGATCGATATCGAGTATTACAGATATAATCTATAGTATTAAATCTCCAAATTTCTGCTGTCTATATTTTAGTGTTTGAATGTCCATTTGATCCACTGCTGATTGCTGTCCTTTTTTCAGGAGAATTACTATTGGCTAGATAGAATTTTGCGCAGTTACCAGTCACGGATCTATTCTGGTGATATTGGCAATTCTTTTAAGGTTCATTTTTAGTTCAAGTGCTTGTTCAATTCCTTAAATGCAGTCTGCTAAGTCTGGTGCTTCTTATTTCTTATGTATGTTGATGTTATCCCATTCTTTTTCATCAATGCCTATTTGAAATAAACAACCGTCGTGATTTCAGGATCGTAGACTTACGGTGTGTTGAATATGCATCAGCACAACCCATCAGTTTTTCCTTATAAAAAATAATTTGAAAATGCACCAACAGTTGTAAATTGGGTAAAGTCAAATGTAAGAAGTTGTTCGGAAAATTTAAGATGTAAATGCTTAATTCTCTTTTTCGTAAAAGCTCCCTTTCACTTCTATAGTGGACCCTTTGGAGTTTGCCATATAGTTCTTCCTTTGAAACTCTCCCTTTCGCTGCCTCAGTGGACCCTTCGGAGTTTGCCATATAGTTCTTCCTTTGAAACTTCCGTAATTTCAATTATGTTCAGATATTGCCTTAGAATAGAATATATTCTGGGACAACACCTTTTGTAATTTGTTTAATTTTCTTATGCAGATCCAAGAGGCTGCACGTTCCAAAGTGAGAAGCATCTTGACGCCATTAACTGCCCAACTAGCCTTGCAAAAACTTTTGCCATTCCCTTGTAAAAAGCAGTATACTGTAGTAATTTTGATGCCTCAGGCATCTCGTATTAAAAGGTTGAAGTCATTGATGCAATCTGTACCCAAAAGTTATTCAAGAGATGCAAAGGTTAGTCTCATGAAGTTCTCATATTTCCTCTTCTAGCATCATGATCTAATCTACGTTTATATTCATAATATCCTCCCTCTTCATGTGTCCCTTGCCACGGAAAGAATGAAAAAGAGAATCTGATCTTCAGCCTTGCCCCATCTCTCAGCACTTTAAACAAGAAAAACTACATAACATCGACAAGTTCACTTAGGTTGTCGCATGCCTGAAGCATTTACTCTATTCTTGTACAAGTATGGCAGTTAATTAAACATGTTCTAGTGCTTCAAGTTACGCGCAACTTAGCTCCATATCTTGGAGCTCTGAGATTAACACACATGCATGAATATAAAAAGCTAACATATTGGTGCTATTTGCTCTTAAGTAGATTTCTTCCCTAGGCTGTACTGTACTTTATACATCGATAATCTTCAACAGTCAACCTTCAAAGTCATTCTTCGCGTTCTGCTTTTTTATACGGTGTTTTTTATGTCTTGCCTACTATTTTCAGATACTGGCTGGAATTGCTGGTGTGACGATTTTATCCCTCAGTTTATGGAAATACTCACGAAGTACTCTGAAATCGTAGAAGAGATCTTTGCTGAGAAAATAAACTTGGAAGGGAACTGTTCTACACTTGCTTATCCAACCCAAAAGTAGTACAGTCAAATGGCTTGCAGGAGAGACTTCCTCACATTTCTTTTGCCAAGACATCTGTTCATACTCTGCTTTGGCCTTCTTGTACCATATATCGATGCGCCATTATTATCGGCGACTGTTATAATTAACATTAGGTTGTGTCAGGATTAATACCCTTAGAGAGTTGATAACCATTGTGCTTGCACTAATGTATCAACCAAAGTCTTTAAAGAATGTGTCTTCTTGGGTTTGATCCCTACCTTATAATTGAGCAAGTATGAAGTTCTTTTTTCCTCTTCGAATTATGTGCATTTTTCGTCTCTTTGGTTTGGAGATTCCATTTTTGTTCTTATGATCATCGCTTTGGTAGCAGGTTGACTTCATGTCTTGCATGAGGTCAACCTGCAACAGAGTAATCTCCAACTTGTCTTAAACTTCATGTCTTGCATGAGGTCAAACCTGCAATAGAGTAATCTTCAATGTGCCTTAAAGCGAATCAACTTGTGATTCTTGAAGTGCATGCAAGTGTACTTTTTTACCGTGGAAAATTGTCAAATCGGACGAAAGTGGTAAGTTGTCAAATCGGTTGAAAGCTTCAAATTGAACTTCCACTTTTTAATAGCCAGGAGAAGCGTTAAATGGCACAATCACGATTGTTTTGAAGTGAAAGGTTTTTCCTACTAATGAGTACATATATGCGGCATGAGGTCAACCTACAATGGGCCAATCTCCAACATGCCTTAAACTTCATGTCTAGCATGAGGTCAACCTGCAACAGAGTAATCTCCAACGTGCCTTAATCTTCATGTCTTCAGTGAGGTCAACCTGCATCAGAGCAATCTCCAACGTGCCTAAGCGAATCAACTTGTGATTCTTGAATTGCATCCACGAGTACTTTTTACGGAGGAAAGTTATCAAATCGGACGAAAGAATCGAAAGGAATATTGAAAAATGAGTTTCAAATTGAACTTCCACTTTCAATAGCCAGAAGAAGCGTCAATGGCACAATCATGATTGTTTTGAAGTGAAAGGTTTTTCCTACTAATGAATACATATATGCGGCCTTTAGTATAAAACAAAGAATTAGCCGGGCTAAAATTTAGATGTTTGTATTTGTATAAATTCGTTATTTCAAGTTGATACGAAATAGCTAAATTGCACAAACGTATCCGCGAATTATACAAATTCGAGATTTATATAAACCCGCGAGTTATACAAAAGAAACAACTTAAACTGTAGCTACAATCCGTAAATATACAAACTATAACTACGAAGCAATAACTAAGTTTATTATAGTGATTATATCCGAAAATTTTCCAATAATTTATGGATCCTAAAAGCTGGCTATTAGTGCACTTGTTCCAAATAAAATTGTAGTTCAGATTTTCAAGCCCATAGTCTTTAGGCCCAAAGCCCAAGCCCATCAATAATTTTACATTTTAAATACAAACTAACCCCTGATATAGACTATAATTACGACATACCACTAGGGTTTTATTTCGTTTCATATATATACTTCATCTTCTCTTCTTCTTTGCACTTTGCCTCCTTCCTTCAAACCCTAGTAAGCTCTCTGTCACTCTAAAATGGAGGAAACTATTGATTAGTTTTCGTTGTAGATCTGAAATTGTGTAATGGTGTTAAAGGATTTTGTTGTTTGAATGCAGGAACGGTAAGTGTAGTGAAAAAAAGGAGCGAAAATGGTGGAGAAAACTAAAGGAAGAAAAGAGGAGGTTGTTTCCAGGGAGTACACCATTAATCTCCACAAGCGTTTGCATGGATGGTAAAAATCTTCTCGCTTCTTATTGATTTCTGTTTGAAGTACTGTTTTCATCGATCAGATGCAGTCTAGTAGTTTTTTTTGGTTATATTAGGTATCTTATGTATATTTGAAGTATGATTTTGATTGAATTGTAAGTAGTGTAAAGGATTGATATTAGCTGATCTCGCCTAGTTTGGAATTGAAATGGTTTATTGATTCGAGTAGTTGATGAGCTGAAACTATCTGAAACACATTGGCTGTTATTGTATGAGTTGTTGAATATTGTAATGTATTTGTATTAATGGATGGCCTATAAATCTATGGTGTTGCTCCGTGGTAAAATGAGTGTATATAGGTAAATATAAGAGGATTTGGTTTGTTCTTTTAAGATTGGTGGAATCTGTAGAACATAGAAAATTTTGAATCAGTATCTATGAAGTTTTTGTGCTTGCGGTGCGTATTTAACAAACTGCCATTGATTTTACTTGCTTAAAAATGCATAGAGAACTATGAGGTTCTGAGGTTGGATATGGTGTGGAAACTACAATAGGGTAAATTTAAGTAGAATTAATGATAAAAATGTTAGCTTGTTGTAGATTGTCTGTATCAGGAGTTGGCATGTGTAGTGACCTGACGAATCCCTTACATTTTGTAACACAATCTACATCCTATGATGCTCCAAATTGAGATCGATTATATCTAGAGATCAATCAATTTGCATTATTGATGTGAACTGTGACCTGACGAATCCCTTACATTTTGTAACACAATCTACATCCTATGATGCTCCAAAATTGGGATCGATTATATCTAGAGATCAATCAAGTTGCATTATTTGATGTGAACTGTGTTTGTACGGATTGAGCTCATCATGTTCTTTGAGAACTGACCTATAAATCCTTGCCTTTAATATGACCACTCAGTTGGATAAATAATGAATTGGAAATCAACCACTTCCTTGTAATAAGTTCTAGCCTGATATTGCTGTATTATCTTTTGGGTTTACGGTAGTACTGTCTCTAGCCCTATTTATGTTCTGTAGTGCCATTACATATCCAACTCCATAAGAAATCACTTCGTATTGGCATTTGTATATGTTAAGAGCAGAACCATGTTCCTGTTTGCAGTTTTTTGTGTGTTGCCTTTCTTATCCATGTTATTTTGGTGTTGCTCAAGTTGCCCCGGTATTAAATCTTGCTTTTAGATTCTGGATAGTCGGTACTAGTTTGCTGTTGCTCTAGTTGCCCCTTTTTGACTTATTGGCAAAACAATTTGGTTTATGTCCTTGTTGACGTTGGCTAACGTTATACTGCCTATATTATTTAACAGCACATTCAAGAAGAAGGCCCCTACAGCCATCAAGGAGATCCGAAAGTTTGCACAGAAAGCTATGGGAACAAAGGATGTCAGAGTGGACGTGAAGCTCAACAAGCAGATCTGGAGCAGGGGCATCCGAAGTGTTCCAAGACGTATCAGAGTTCGTATTGCTCGCAAGAGAAATGACGATGAGGACGCAAAGGAAGAGCTCTACTCTCTTGTCACTGTTGCAGAGATCCCAGCTGAGGGTTTGAAGGGTCTTGGTACCAAGATCATCGAAGATGAGGAATAAACTTGTCTTTTTTAGTGAAGAATGATGATACCATTAGTGTTTTTTGTTATCCCATTTAGTGCTTTGCGACTGCTAAATTTTGTTTATGATACTCAAGTATTTTCGTGTTTCAGAGTTCTCACCATGATTTTATGCTATTTGTCTTCTGTTTCTCTGGATTTTTTATTGATTAGTTAGTTCTCTGCAGTCATCATATTTTTCAACAACTAAATTACCGCTTGTAGACTCTGCAAAACCAAGTTTAAATTGAAAATATACGGTAACATTGAGTTGTTGGCAAATAATTTTTACGAATTCGTTATCTTGGAGTTAAAAGACACCCCAACAGGGCCATGTTAGGTATTACTCTACTCGTAAAGCATATTCCAATCATAAGGATTGATACTACAGAATTATGAAGAATAGATAGTGAAGTGCGTAGAGTATTATGAGGACAGATACTACTAGGTGATTTTCGAAACGACTATCACATTTATCTAGTCATAAGCCTCTTTGAACCTTTAGCAAGACTTATTGTAAAGGGGATGAATCGAAGACGAATTTACCCACAAAGTTTGGAGTTTATGATTTCTCTATCATGCTCTTTGGCTTGACCAACGTACCAACAACCTTTTGGAAGAATTGACTACAAGAGAGGCAAAAACACTAAGTAAACTTGAGCTGATGGCAAATGACATATCATTCATAAAACTAATCGAGGTATGCACAACGTGATCCTTAGTTGGTAAAAAAAGAACTAGTAAGGCTACACTCTAAAAACACATATTGGCAGGTGCAATTAATATGAATATCATTAACATTTGAATCATTTTTACAATCCCTAAATGAATTGAGTGTTTGTAATATTATCCAGGCACGTTTTCCAACAAGGGCGTTTGGTCTAGTGGTATGATTCTCGCTTTGGGTGCGAGAGGTCCCGAGTTCGATTCTCGGAACGCCCCTTTTTGTTTTTTTTTCTCTTTCTACATCCTCCGAATTGTGGGTACGACCCTTCCCTAGACCATGCTAACGCGGGATTTAAAACATCCACTAATATATGCATAATTTTCAACGTCATCCAAATTGTGGGTGCGGCTTTCCTTAGACCATGCTATCGTGTGATTGGAAGCATCAACTGATATATGCATTAACTTTAACCAATTACAAAACGACCGTGTGATTGGAAGCATCAACTGATATATGCATTAACTTTAACCAATTACAAAACGACCGTGTGATTGGAAGCATCAACTGATATATGCATTAACTTTAACCAATTACAAAACGACCGTGTGATTGGAAGCATCAACTGATATATGCATTAACTTTAACCAATTACAAAACGACCGTGTGATTGGAAGCATCAACTGATATATGCATTAACTTTAACCAATTACAAAACGACCGTGTGATTGGAAGCATCAACTGATATATGCATTAACTTTAACCAATTACAAAACGACCGTGTGATTGGAAGCATCAACTGATGTATGCATTAACTTTAACCAATTACAAAACGACCGTTATTGATGCATCCTACTTAGGGATGTATTTCAACCAAATCTCGAATAATGTCTCATTTAAGTCAGGTGCACTTAACATTTTAATAGGATAAATTAGGTTAATGTCTTTGTTTCATTTCCACTTGTTACATTTTCTTGGTGTTTACCATGAGCCAACAATATAAGTGTTAGTAATAATCACATCTTTATAATCGTGATTGAAAAACAACAACAATAATGACAATAACAGTTTAATTTGAACAAGATGGTGAGCAATTCGAATGAGATTGATTTCCACTGTATTTTGCAGTCTATCTACCAAAAGAACTCTTAACAAAAGGTTTAGAGAGTTGAATGAGAAAAGTGGAGATTGAATGTGTTTGTGTCATGAATGAAAGGTCGAGTAGTGTCGCGGTGGAGAGTGGAAATGTGTTCAACTGCCACACGTTGATCGAGGGCAAGAGACGTCTCCTCGTGTGATCTAAGACAGTACCTCACCTCATGAACTAGCTTTAAGGATTAATAATCGGGTTTTGGTTGTTGTGGAAGGGGAGGGTATCGGGGCAGTAAAAATGGGCGGCCTGGTGCAGAAAACATTCTGCATGATCCCAGATTCTCAAGCAGGGCCGTATCCAAAGATAATGTAACGTAGGCAGCCCAACAAAGGCAAAGAGAAGGGAACACCACTTGTCTTGCCCGGATCCTCCAAAAATGCATAGCTTTTGGAGGATCGATCACACACATGAAGATGTATTTTTGAAGAGTCGGAGCAACATAAGGTATGGTGGATCATCAACAAAAGGAACACAATCAAAGACAGATATTGTCATAAGAAGCACTATCACTCAAAAGATGAAGTTACCTTTTACAAAGTTCAGTCTAAGCCTCTCCACTGAAGTGTGAATGAAATGAGCGAAGACGAGCAAATTATTGCATCAAATTTAAAAATGGATTTCTCAGATCCGAAAACTCTCTTGGGAAAGAAAATGTTGTATGAATTCCCTGTTACTCGACTCATCCTAATAGAAAAGAGAGACCTTACGGTTTGTTCAATTTGCCCAACCGAATTTTCAGAAACTGTTATCTTAGACGTAGTAACCAGTGAATGTAAATCCTCTTCCTACTATCTCACCAGCACAATACCATGCAAAGCACTCCAAGCCAAACAAAGCAGCAATGCCTGCATCTTCAACCTTCAATTCTTTTCTATTCCTCCACATGTGCTTGACAGAGTCGACTTCCTTCCAAAATGACTCACAACGGCCGGGGATGCTGGAAGGAGTAAAAAAAGGTTCAAATGATCAAAGAACAAATGCCACTCATGATTGCCAATTAGCTACTCATAAATATTTCAAATGTCAAGATGCATACCACCCCACTTGGCTCAATGGAAGAGAATGATCATAAAATTTCAGACAGGGAAGGCATTTTTGACATGAGTGTATAATTATGGCTATACAATTTTACTTGGTTTGACTGACAAAGACACCACACACATTATCATGACTAATTAAAGAACTATACGATGCAGTCCAGCATCTACACTGCATCAGTGAAATCAGATCAATTTGGTGTACCTAAAGGAACCAAAATTACTAATACACAGTTTCACATGCATATTAAAAGAAAGTCAAAGCAGGTAGTGATTTGCAGAACTCATTTATAACAATGACTGATCCTAAAAGCTTAGCAACAGATATCAAGCAATTAGGCTGAAGAGAGTATAACCTAGCAAGGCGAGTGTAGAGCAACTGCTTGGACAATTCATTGCATTTTTCAACAGTGGGTGGCTCTACAATATACTGTTTGTTCTGCTCCAGCATCTGTTTGTAGTAGGTAGTACCATGCTTAGAGAGAAACTGTGAAGCTTGACAAGCCTTAGATTGCAGTTGCTGAATCTTGGAAGCCATCGATCCCAAGTCCTGGACCCAACAATTAAGGATATAAAATCAACACCAACAAGCTAACAGACCAAGATACACCCTCCCTAGCTTAGTGGCAGATACGCTGAGATGCCCAATTATATAGAAGATGCCACCGAATTCTTATATTAATCCAACCAAAAAGAAAAAGAGGGGGGAAGAAGAGCAGAACATACACCTCTCATGTTGCAACTTCTTTTAACTTAAAGAACAACATCAAATCAAATCAAATCCAAAACCATTTTATTTCACCGACTTACTAAAATAGGTAACGACCAATGATCTAGCATGCAAAAGGTTCAAAATATCGCATACAACTTCCCTCGGAAAAATACAGCAAAAGGTTAGCTAGAGTGAATGAGGCTTTCGATCAGTAGTATCAAACTTGCTTACGCATATACCTACAATGACTCTGAATAAATCACACCTTTATTTCTGTGGTTTATTCTAAATGTTCCAAAAATAAGAACAGAATCAAGTCTCAACTCCAAAACTTCCATCAAATAATCAATCAACTAAGCCTCAATCCCATCCATTTGAAATCATCTATATCTATTTTACTCTATCTCGGGCCCACTTCGAAACCTCAATGAACATATTTTCCCAAATGAATAAGGCAACAGCGTGGACGCTACGAAAAACAGGCAAATCCAAAATTTTCATCTCATTTAACAGCATATAATCATTTGTATCTTAATGCACACAAGATGAAACAACGGTATCTTTTCGTTGTTTCATCGACAGACAAACTACAAGTAATTTCTCTCAACGCAAGCTAATGTTTTTCTCCTAGCTAATTTCGGATCCATCTCAAATATCAAGCTAAACATCAACAGTCATACCCGAGCCAAACCAAAACCCTTATCATCGCCCATCAAAAGCACAAATATAAGCCTACCACAAATTCAATCTCTTATACACATGCCTGAGTCAACAACAGTTTTTTTCGTGTTCTCATTGACAAAAAAAAAGTTCTCTCAAAACCCTGCAAAATGGAAGCTGACACTTACCTAGCTAGTTCAGATTCCATCTCACAGATCAAAGCTAAAATCAACAATCAAACATCATCAGTCGTAGCTGAGTCAAACCAATCAACCAAAACCCTAATCATCTCCCACCCGAAAACACAAAAACATAAAACTACCACAAATTCAATCTCTTATAAACATGCCTAAGTATACATCTTGTGCTTATTTACACCCTTTTTAAATAACCATGATGTTCAAGCCTCAGTTCATCTTGCATGCACTTCAACTAATTCTACGGAATATCTGTCACCTCCTTTTTCTTTTAGCTGGTCTAATGCTACTTACTCGAATTGAGCACCTTTCGGAGAAAACCTAACATTTGCATACACTCTACCCTCCCCGTACCTAGCTATTGGGACTACAATGGTTTTGTTGTTGTTATTGTACATGTCACCTCCCAGGCTCCCACCCGACTATATGAGGTAACTCCGTCCACCAAGGCAAATCACTTTTTTCGTCAGTTCCAGGATTGAATCCTGATATCTCATCATTTTCAACTCACTTCATTAACCACTAGGCCACGTACTTTACATCCTATTTACACCTATAGTCAACGAGATCTGACAGAAATTAATCAGCAAAAAAGTTGAAATCTATCAATCAATCAACTACACACCTCAATCTCAAACTAGCTGAATCGACTATCCAAATCTTCTATATATCCATTAATACTCCATTCAAGTCAATTTAATTTCATAACAACAAAACTACTACACTGAAATTGAAGCAAAAAACAGGGGAAAAAATAAAAATAAAACGAATCAAACAACACAGTAGCATGAAGATGAAGCTCAAAATTTTACCTTTTGTTCAGCGGATGAAATCTACGATTTTCGCTTCAATCGCCGATAACCGCAGATGAAATATTCTGATGGAGACTTTTGAGAAAAATTATGAACGGCAGAATTTCTACCTTACCACTAAAGTTTCAATTATTACAGTTTGCGCCAACAAAAAACACAAAATTCATTTGTGATACCCTTAGTTTAGGTTTATTACCAAACTTTCGACTACGATAAAATTCATCTAATATATGCATACCGTGTGTTTAAATTTATACTTTATTTTACTTATTAACATGTGTTTTATTTCATTAAATTACATAATAATGAAAATTGCATTAGTTTGATCATTAATGTATACACCCGATGCGAATAAGTTTTTTCCGATAATAACCTTCAGAATAGATTTATTATTCTTTTTTTTTACAATTTTGAGTTGATTGTTAAATAATTGAATTAAGTTAGAAACTATTTTTTTTTTTAATCATAGTTGGTTATACTTGGTCTAGTACTAGATTTACAATTCAATGCACTTTATATCATATGTCAAGTAACTTGAATTAATTAGAAATCCGCTAATAGTTCATATTTATGTGAATTGATATAACTCGAAAAAGACGATTAAAAGGTTATTTCGTAATTTTTCTATCTTATATAATATTTGAATTTTGGTAATGGGCTTTTTAATTAATATCTTAGCCCATTTACAACACATAACATTTAATGGGCCGAGTCATGAGAAACATTTCAATGATAACCCAAATATTAGAGAGGGCCCAACATGGAGGGCTGTCCGACGTTTATAATAACTTATAAAATGTTAGATTGTGATTTGATGTTTTATCTTATAAGATTTCAATTTTCGTAATAAATTTGTGTATAGATATGCGATATGAATTCATAATTTCAAATCAGCTTTGCACGTGCTTTTAAATATAAAATTCTCCATAGACACAGAAAAAAATAATTTTAGAATTTCAAATCATGGATCCATTTTTTCTTTAAATGAATTGTGACTCTAAGTTTATATTTTGAAAATAAAACGTTATTTTAAATTTTGTAAAAAAAAAAAAAAGAAGTTGCATGCTAGGCACGATGAGATTGTTAATATCGTGTGAAAAAATTATATTAAAGAATAACTAGCTATTACTATTATTGACTAGTAGATCGTAATAAAGTTACATGTATATGAAAGTTTGGAACGGCAACTATTTATTTATAAAAGAAACATGGAGATATCTGATTCACATTACGAATTTTAAGATATTCAGATGCCTTATTTATGAACTATGATATGCTCATCTTGGAAGATTGTATAAGAATTGAAGAAATTCTGATAACTTTCACAACTTGCGATAGATTTTTGTGTTCATCAAAAAGAAAAATACAATTAAGAAATTTCAGTTCACAGTCAAGAAAAAAGTCAATACTTCATAACAATTTAATTTTATTTCCTAATTTTGAATCATAATTTCACAACTCGTATTGTCATGCAGAGTTTTATTGACTAGGTTTGAAGGAAAAATTATCTAAATACACACTTTATTTTATCACAATCTCTAAAGTTCTCGACCATTTAAAAAAATTGAAAATTCTCTTCTTGAATACATCATTTTCCTCTCATATGAAAACAATTGTCTACTAAACAAAAGATATATGTATCCAAAAAATTCTATATTAAATTATAAAAAAGTATGAAAACAAGCTCTTTTGCTATTTTTATAAAAAGTATGAAAACAATATAATTACTTTGGTTATCAAAATTAGAAATTTGGTGAAGCAAGCTCTTTTCCTATTTTTATAAAAAGTATGAAAATAATTGTCTACTAAATAAATTGAAAAGTAGATATATTGCTTTTTGTAGAAATATTTATAGCTGTGTTTGTTCCAAAAGTCCAAAAATTGAGTCTTATAGTACAACTATAATAGCTTTTGGTACCACTATTTAATGCTGTGTTATTGGTACCAAGAAAATTTTGGACCATCATATTATTCTACGCATGCAATAACTTTTTCTTGATGTACACTTAGCTGTTTTCAGATTGATGTAGCAACTATAAATCGGTGCAATAAAGCTTTCGTTACAATCTTATATCAGGTAATTTTACGAATAATTATTTTCATAACTTGTTAAATCGATGATTTCTTGATCATTATAAGACAACAACTCTATCTGTTATGTCAAGGCTCTCTTTCTGATTGAGGGTAACAATTGTTTTTGCAAAATAAATTCCATGTAAAGTGTAAACAGTTGATGTTGTACTTTCTTCGTCCACTTTTTTTACATATAATAATAGTGTTCGGGTCAGCTTTCGCGCACATTAACTAATTTCACGAAAAACTTGTCACTTTCCATCAACAATAAGTACCAGAGAACAATATCCACCGAAGTTAAGATGAGAAGAATGAGCTAGTGTTTTTCGTCCACTTTTACTTGTACAACGTATTTTTAAAATATGTTCATTTTTACTTGCTCAATTGAGAAAAAATTTAACAAAATATATCACCTAGTCCTTAATCAAAGTATTGAATTTATTTTGCCCTCGAGGATGATATAATAATATTATCATTTTATAATCGCTTTTTAAGATCAAATGTATTAAGTTAATACTGAATAAATAAAAATGAGCGGAGAAATAATAGTAGTACTTCTTTAATTAGTGCAGCAGGTTGGTTGGCAGATGAAGATTTCAGTTTAGTCTATGGATGATTGGAATTTTTTTTGTATTATTATTATATTATTTTAGAAATTAATCAATTTATACTATGATTTTGCAACTCACAAGGCACATGAGGTACTGATTTGTACGATTCTGATTGGTTTGAAATTTTTTGAAGACTTTATATTAGAGGATTTATTTGACTTCACTATCACTATGAGAAATTGGTGGTAATTTGACTACAAAGTCATGAGGAAAAAAAATTGTTGATAAAGAGGTTTTTGGTGTCATATTGAAAAATAAAAATGATGTAACGGATAACGTTGTTTTTTTTTAAATTAGAGATTTTGGATTCGAGTCTTGAGTATAAATTTTTTTTAGTAGGGATCGCTTCCTCGAGGTCCTACGTGGTGCGAATTCGGAATGATCGTAGGACACCAGATGGAAACCAGAAAAGTAACAAATGAAAATAGTTTTTGCAAAAGAGTCGAGAGTGATTTGAAGTCTAAACTCTTTATTATCCCCGTTAGGGTTTGAAATTCGTGTTGATCTGCCTATGAAAAAATCCCGATGAGGAGTGTTTTTCTCAAAGGAAATCTATGTGGCGTGAATTCAAATTACAAACTCAGATAAAAGATTAAGACAAAAGGATTGGATTTTGTATTTATTTGTGGTGTCAAATACGTGTGTGCATTTTTCGAAACTCGTCAATTTCACGTGAAAAGACAAAGTAGTAATACAAGAGAAAGACACATAATATCATAAGGTGTATTTGTAACGGATGAAATATTTTCATTTTTTTCATATTTAATTGGTTGAGATATTTTGAAAAATATTTAAGTAGGAAAACAAGTTTCGAAAAAATAATTTTTCTAACGAAAATAGTAACAAATAAATTTGACAAATACCATGTTTTGAGGATTAAACTTCATTTTCATGCCAAGTTTAGAGTGTTTGGTAGAACAACACGGCAATGACGCAAATTCAAGAAAAAATCCAAACAAATTGGAGTTTTTGGGTTCAAATTTGACTTTTTTCCCCCTATAATTTGTGTATAAATTATAAATTTGATTGAAAGAATTTTCAAATGAATATATATATGGAACATGGTTTTTCATCAACAAGTAAAGGAAAAAAAGAAATTACTTTTAGTATTTATATTTTATATTAATTTAAAATACTTTATTACATCAGAAGAATAATAGCGATAGACAATATAGATATACTGATTTGATATATTCTAATAAAGATGCTTTCAGTATAATATTGATGATCTCACAAAGATTAAATTTCAGTTGATTGTTAGTCTCATCTTTTATGGAATCGATTGTCTTGTTAATTTAATGAGAAAATAAATTTTAAAAATACCAATTAAAGTTAACATAATTTGATATTTGAAAAGCAAAAAATGAGACACAAATTTGTCGTACAGGATGAATGTATCTATCTATTCAATTTTATACAAGTTTAAATATTTATTTTTGTGCTCATTCAGAATTGAAGGACGTAGATGACAACTGAAACTAAATTAAAAGACATATTTATATATTATGTCAATTTATATATATATATATATATATATATATATAATACGAGATAGTTGTTAAATAACACTGATATAATTTTAAACATGCATGTCATGATGCTCGTATAACTAAAATCATATTATTAGGAATAACATAAAAATTTAAAAGATCAATAATAATTGCCTAACATATAGAATCATATCTTCATCTTTTTAAAGATAGTAAAGACAATATCATATACAATTATATGAGGACAAAAATCCAAATCCTTTGAATTAACATCAATTAGAGAATTAATCCAACATCAATCAAAATTGGATTTTTCCCCCTCAAATCAAAAAGAACTAAAGAAGAAAGTTTTCTTTTTTGAGTATACCATCCGATATTCTATATCTGTATTAGAGCCCGATTCATTCGATCCGATCCATCCGATGTTTGATACCTGTATTAGGGCCCGATACATCCAATGTTCAATATCTATATCAGAGCTCGATCCATCTGATGTTCGATACCTGTATTAGAGCCTGATTTATCCGGATTTACACCACATAACCCTTTGTGGTCTAAAGAAGAAAGTTAAGCCATTTTTTGTGTTCTTTTTTGCATGAACTTATGTAATCTTTTGAGTGCAATTTCTAATGTTTGTTCACTCATATTAGCAAAACAAACTCTAAACCATCCTGGCTCTGAACAATGACATGATGATCCTGGTGAAATATTCAATTTTACTTCACATAAAATTGAATTCCAAAGTTTCAATTCACATTCTTTTGTTGACTTCTCCAATAATTGACTCAAATTCATCCAACAAAATAACCCTGCATTCCCTTTTAAACACTCAATTCCACTACTCTTTAATCCATCAATAATTTTTTCATATCTCTTCCTCAATCTATCGCGATTCGTCTTAATATAATTCGTTGTAAACTCCTCATTAGACAACATGGATGCCAACAACTGTTGTGTTTGAGATGAAATCAACGTAAAACTTGACATCCTCCTAGCTGTTGTTACAACATTGTCATTGTACGAGTAAATTGTACCAACTCGAAATCCAGGGAGACCTAAGTCTTTCGAAAGGCTATAAACGATGTGGACTCTCTCCGAGTCCACGTCATTTCTAGATTTCAGAACCTCAGCTATGCTCACGAATTTCGAGGAGCAAAATGCTGACCCAGAGTAGATTTCATCAGAGATAAGATGGATATTTTTACGTACAACGAAATCAAGAATATCTTCAAGATTTGATCTTTGGATTGTTGCACCTAAAGGGTTTGAAGGATTTGTTATAAGTATTCCTCTAACTTTAATTTTGTTGAATTTTGCTTCTTCATAAGCTGATTCTAAGGCTTGTGGTGTAACTTGGAAATTATTTGAACTGTTACAATGAATTGGAATTATTTTTACACCTGTTCTCCACCTTAAATCTCTATCAAATCTGTAAAATAAAAATAAAAATAGAATCATAAGTTATTAATAAAAAACATAATAATTTTGAGTGAATAAAAATAACGAAAGTTTTCAAATTTACTTTATCTCTACTAATACGAAATATCTAAATTTTATCTTTCGTTATATTTCCATGTCATTCATACAGTGTTAAAGTCATGATTTTCACTAAGAAAGTTCAGAATAAAAAGTAAGAGACTCCAACACTTGCTATATTCAACATGTAATTTTTCAACGAAGAAAATTTATATATTCCTACTTGTATTTAGGATTATAAATACGCGAAAAATCATTACTCTTACGAAACGATCAGAATATATACCTGACTATAAAGTATAACATATATTAAACCAAGATTATTTTTAAATAGTAAAAAGGTATCTTTCACTATTTTCCCTATAAAAAATATATACTATTTTATTAATTGGATAAAAATAATTTAATTACTATAAATATATTACTTACCCTGGATAGTAAGGAGTTGGAACAAGCAAAGCATCACCAGGATCAGCCAAAATAAAAGTTAATAATTCATTAGCAGCTGTTGCACCAGCTGTAATAACAACTCTATCTGGATTAAATTTTGCTCTTCCACCTCTTATTTTTTCCATAAATTTTGCCATTGATTTTCTAAATGAATATAATCCATGATAATCTTGAAATAATGCATTTTCTCTGAAATTAGAAATTCCACTTCCACAATTAATTGTTTTTGAATGTTTTTCCAAGTAGTCTTCCACCATATCAAAGGATACCTATACAAAAAAAATAAATGAGAATATAAATTAGCTTAATTATGATGTTCGTATTCTTGAAAAATATTGTGAATTACTTTTTGAATTCAGAATAATACTATTTTTTAGAAGGATTTAACGTGAGTATGATAACATTTTTAGAAAGTCTAGACAGTATTATGTTATCATTTTATCTATAAGTTTTTTTTTTGTACGTTAGACATGATAGTACGCTTTTATAGTAATAGTCAGATTTAGGGATGTGCTCCTATCTTACGAAGGGTAGAACAATATTAATTTAATTTATTATATCTTTAAATACGCTCTTTAACGTACGAGCCTGAATTTTCGAGGCGAGAAAAAAAGTGATCGGCTCGAATGTCAGAAGAGACGATGAATAACAGCGAGATTCGTACGCAAGACTTCAACCTAATGACTCTAATATTATTATGTTAAATTGCAAGATTGTTTCATCTAAAAATTTAAACGTTACGAGAAAAGCGATTTACACTTACTTGATTTTCAGCCAATCCCATTTGAATTACTCCACATGGATTGTGAACTTCATCAAAAGGATCTTCATCATAAGCTTTCCATCCTGCAAAATATGGTGAATCTTCACCATGAGTATCTGAATTTGCAACTTTTGATAGCTCAACAATAGCCATTATTTATTATTTTTGATATTATATTTTCAAGAAAATATGTTAATATTGCATAAAAGCAAGAAAATGATAACTATTTGAATGAAATTTTATGTCAAATAAACCCCTTGTATAAATAGAAAGAAAAATTGGGGCCCTTGATAAAAAAAAATGGATAAAAGTCCTCCAAAATAACTAATGATTTGATTGTATAGAGTAAGCAAGATCAAAGATCACCTTTTTACAAAAATATACTATAGTTTAAAAATTAAATGGTTGGTGACAACTATTAAGCTTTTGTCATCTTTTTCAAATCTTGTATAAATCTCAATCTCCAAAAAGATCCCCATAGAAAATATGGTGGTTGAAATGTGGGGGGTGGGGGTG
>NC_028648.1:2337645-2342653 GCF_001406875.1 Solanum pennellii
GTGGAGGGATTTAACAAAAGTCACATTTTCCTAACTTTGTTGTTTGTTTCTAATAATTATACAAGTAATAAACTAATAATGTCTTGAAAATATGTATATTATTTATCATGTGGTTGATTTAATTTCTCTATTCAAATTTGTTTAATTTATTTTGAAATATAAGAATAAAATTAATTAATGTTTAATCTGAATTCAAATGTATAATTTTTTATTTTTTATTATATAATTTAGAAACTATACGATAAATATTATAAGTCATAATAACGAACAATCTTAAAGTATTTTAAAAAAGAAAAAGTTATGATAAAAAATGATATTTTTCTTCAATAGTAATCAAGACAAACAAATCAGGGATAATTTCAGAGACCTTCCTCCAAGCTTTGCTCTATAACACTCCCTTCCCCTGTGGTTTATGATATTACGTCTACCTCTCTTATTTTTATTTTTTTTTTAAAACCATTTTAAGCCTATTTAAAATAAATGTAATTAATTTTGATTTGACATTTTTACCCTTTTATATACTAATTTCTTCATATTAACAAATATTACATAAAAAAAATTACTCATTTAACAAATTAATATAGAAAAGTAAAATTGTCAAATCTAAATTATTTTGTATTTATTTTAAATATATTTATAGAACGATTACAAGAAAATAAAAATAAACGAGGTAGACGTAATATCGTAAACCACAAGTGAGGTGAGTGTTATAGAGCAAAACCTAGAGAGAGGTCTCTGAAATTATCCCAACAATTACAATCCAAGCACTTAACTTATATAGGATTTAAATTTATAGATATTGATAATATATAAATATTTATCTTACGTATAACTACATGTTAAGTAACATGATTATAGAAATAAATTTTATATCGAATTCTTTAATTATATGTGATATTAAAATGAATTTATATTTTTCACACTAATAATGGAAATAATTATAATAAAATATATCAGGTCATAAGTTTGATCTACAAGTTATAATAACAAGTATTTCTACTTATTATAAGGTCTAATATGCCACTTGTGTGAAAAATAGAATAACAACTTGCTATAATCAGTTAAATTACATTAATAATAAATATTATTACTATTATCTACCAATGTATATTACTGAAAAACTCTATCAAAATCAGTGATTAGAGATTTAAGTATTACCATTATTATATTTATTTTTATTATTATAAATAAAATTCATAAATCTTTAATTTAGTTATAATATATCCATTGTTGGTGTAAATAGATTTAATTTTTATAATATTTAAAATATATTTATTTATTATAACAAATAACTTACTTGCTTTATTACAAGATAATTACTAATCTAACTTTTTTATGGAGGCTAGCTACTTTTAGGTTTTGCTAGAACGATTCAGTGTCGTAAAAATATATTTACGTATATAAGTTAAACTCTTAAAATTTCTATTTTAAGTTCTTTTGACAATTGCATGTGAAAACATATCACACAATTTGAAAAAGTTTCGAAAGTGGTTAAGTATAACACGATAGGGACGTATATTATTCTCTTTGTCTAAAATTAATTCTCGTGATTTTTAAAAATAATTATTTTATATTACTTATCGTTTCAGAAAATTAAGGTACAATTTATTTCATATTATGCTTATAGCTACGTATGATGTTATGTTGTGAAAAATAAAATAATTTCAAAATCCCTCCTAATCAATATATTTTAAAGATATATTAAAAAAATCATGATAAATAATTTAACGTCGGAGTTGAACATATGATAATTATGATTCTGATTTTTGGGTGCAAAATAATTAAAAAATTAAAAAAGCTGCAAAAGGATATTTTTGGCCCCACATACTTTTAAGGATATGTTAATCATTATCATTAAGGTTTAATTATCATTATTGCTTCAAGTACTTAACCAAAATATACAATCTTGGACCTAGACCACAATGGTATACTATATTTTATATGCTTAGTATTCTTTGTTATAATACTCGTGACACTTTTCGTTTTTCGAGAGTCAAACAGTCAAAGTTCAATTAAAAATTTCTTGCAGAAATTTTCAATTTTTTTGAAACAAAATTTATTATTTATAAACTACGTAATTAAAGTCCGATCTCTGTTTTAAGATTTCATTAGTAAGGTATTTGATTAAAGAGTATTTTTAATCGTCAATACTATTATACGATCGTGTGTGACCTAACGGTTCATGTATGTTTAGTATTCATGTAATTCAACAAAATTTAACAATTTTAATCTAAATAATCTATATGTGTTAAGAATATCTTCAAATATATACATATATAAATATTAAATAAAACTCAATTACAAACATTTGATTAAATAACTCTTAAAAAAATAAAAAATTATAAAATTTAAATTCTGAATCTGTTAATTATTAAGATGCAGTTTAATTAGAACCTCATAAGCTAAAGTTTATCTATTTAGCATATAATATATGTAGTGCAAGTTTGACCAAATTAAATATAAAATCTCATGATTAGAGAAGGGGATGCTTTGTGTTTTTTTAATTACCTTAGATATATATATGTGGAAAAGTGTTTGTTTGATGTCATTAATTTATTAATCTAATTATAGGGATTAGATAGTATCTTAAAGTGTCTTTCTCTATAAGTAACTTGTCACAATATAATAGTACAAGATTTAACAAATTAAAGAATCATAAGTGTATTATTATATTCTAGTGTGTTAGGTAATACTAGAAATTAAAGAGATATTGATCATAATCAGATCAATATTCAATCTCAAAGAATATAACAACAATTATATACTTAGAGTAATTTTATAACTTAGTTCGGAAGAAGATATAGTCCGAAGAGAAGATGATATATGTAAATCATGCGCAATCGCTTTGTAAATTCCAATAAATTTCTCTGCTTTAAAAAAAGTGAAACGAGAACGACAAGAAAATAATAAGATGAAATTAAGCAAAACAAGCGATGTAATAAAAATCGAAGATTAAGATATTACATAAATACAAACTAATGTTATTAATCAGTTTCAACGTTATATAGAGTATTAATTAAATATTAATAATAAACAACTTTACTTATTAACAACTTTTTTCACATTGTTTGAATAGGATTAATTTCTTTGATAATCACTTTATTAAAAAAAGTCAAAGAAATACACTATTAAATATCCCTAGGGGTGGACATAAACATCGGAAAATCGAATCGAACCAAAATTTTTCAGAATTTTGGTTTTGATATTTCGGTTTTCGATTCGATATTCGGTTTACTTTTTTATATTTTTCGGTATTTCGATTCGGTTTTCGGTACGTATTATTTTGTTTTCGATATTTCGATTTAAACCGAAATATTATACTATAGTTTATATTACATTCAGCTTCCTCTTTCAGGCAGCAGCCGCCTGCCAGTATACTTTTGAGCAATTTAGACCTCCTATCGGTAAGTCTCTAAATTGTTACTTTGAATTGTTAATAATTTACAAGTCTCTAAATTGTTGCTTTGAATATTAAATTTTTGAATATTTAATATTTTTTTATTCAAAAACCGAACCGAACCGAATCGAATCGAAATATTTTGATTCGGTATTCGATACACAATTTACAATAACCGAAAACCGAAAAAATCAAAAAAAAAATCAAAATCAAACTGAAATACCGAATGCCCACCCCTAAATACCCCCTCTAAAAAAAAAGAATGCTTAATTAGCTTAGACAATTAACTCAACTAAATAAAACAAACATCCAAAAATATCCTTACACATTAATTATTAATTATAATCATGCACATCTTAATTATCCCAACTAATTAATAAGTTTAATTTACTTAAGCATTGAGCTTGTAAACATTCTTAAAGTCAATTAATCCACCTAATCACATCTAATTAACTCACATTAATATAGTACTTATCTTAAGTACTTAAAACAATTCTATACTATATACAATATACGATGTCAACTTAAAAAAATATTTTCTTGTAAATTATTCCATAATTACTTATATATATATATATATATGAGATAAACTTAAAGAGAATAAATATTGGTTGACATTACTATATACTATTAAAAAAAAAAATCAATCTGCAATAATAATAATAATTTGTTTATGTGGAATCATCCAACACCACAAGATTAAAACTAAATACTCATGGAATCAGACAAAAAATAAAATTATTATGAAAAAAAATAAATTAATTTATTGAAACTATAAGGAACACTAATTTCTTTTTTGTAGCCTTAAGTTATGGCACAAATCTTTTTTGGTAGATATAGGACCAATAACAACATGGCATTTGTTGAAATAAAAAACTTAATATAAATGATGATAAGATATCACAATCATATTAATTCTTGACTTTGGTTGGATATTAGAACAAAGGTTCTCTCATGAGATTTTATGTTTTGCATTATAATATATATTCATAAAGTAATTTTTAAAAATATTATCAATATATTTTAACATGTAATAACATGGTATTAGTATCAACATATCATTATTATTAGGCCAAATACATAAACAGATCCCTAAACTTGTTGGTATTTTCCCCTTTTGTACCTCAACTATGCTATTTTCCTATTGAATCATTAAACCATCCATAATTTGTTCTATTTAAACACCGTTGATTGATGTGGAATCAGATTTTGTGAAGATATTGATAGAGAGCATACATATGTTGTTCCAGAACTCATTAATTCAATTGATTATGAAACTGTTCGAGAATAGTTGTGTTTTACTTCAAGTCGTTTGAAAACATTAGAAAACAAATGAGACTAACACACAATTTGTCTTCATTCCTTCAATCAAAATTATTACAATACGAACACAATTGAAGGCATTTACAATTAAAAAAAAGTCGATCAAAATCAGTCAACAATGTTTAAAAGAAACAAATTATGGGTAGTTCAATGATTCAATAGGAAAATGGCGTAGTTGAGATACCTGAGGGTAAAACCCCAACAATTTTAAGGATCCGTTTATGAGTTCGGCCTTATTATTAATAATAGTCTAATAAATAATCTGTTTGTGTAATATATATATATATA
>NC_028648.1:2342806-2402463 GCF_001406875.1 Solanum pennellii
AGAGTGTTTTGCAATAAAGATAAAATTGTTTCTATAATTTATATTTATGTCGTGGAAGCAATAACTAAAACTTGTATAAGCATTAGATTAGAATGTCTATATGCGATCCTTCTTCAAATATTATTAACATGGGATTTTATTTAATTTAGACTTGAAATTGATGATATACTTTTAAAAAAATAATTTAATTAATCTTCTTTCTTCTAGTTCGACACACATTTCCACGATCATTTTTATATTTTTACTTTATAAAATTTGCAATGTGTTTGGTGAACTACTTATTATATATTTCATATATAATGTATATAAAAAAAAATCTCTTTTTACTTATTAATGTATATCAAAAAAAATCTCTTTTTACTTATTAATGTATATCAAAAAAAATCTCTTTTGGTCTTTGGACGCAATCATTATTGTGAATTTAGTGACAAAATCAACTATTCCCTAGAAATCCTTTTTAGTGTGGTTCCCTCTTTGCTATGTATGAAATTAAGCAAGATGAGAGGAATGTTCTTGGTGAGATTTAGTGGCGCGTTCGGATTGTTTTGAGTAATCTCATTTTGTATATTGATGTTCTGTTAGATAAATGGACGCCCCATAATATCATTTGGAGTAAGATATGTGCGTTTTTTGATGATCAGATCGCATGAATTTCATATTTAATTGTAAATAAAAGTAATCACTATTATTAAAAATAAAAGTCGAATTTAGAATAAAACTTGTAAAGTTTAACTAAAACCATTGCTACCGACTTCAATTAATATTAAAATATATAAGATCATTCTTATTATAAGCCTATAAAATTTTGAATTCGCTACTATTTTATTTTAAGACGTAAGTCAAATACTTTTTTTCAGTATTACATCCTCATTCTTATAGTCCATTTTTGTTTTTTTTCATCCTCCAACCCCCCCCCCCCACCCCACCTTTTTTTTAAAAAAATTATTATTATTATCATCGTTATTGTTTATACATGTGTATGTTGATTCTTTTGATACTTTATATTATTTTCATGTTAGTTAGAATATATTAATTGACAACAAGAAAAAAAAAACATCCTACTTGAACAAGAAGATTAATTCTTGCATATATTGTTTGTGTAAATGTAAACTACCAAAGTCATATGTAGTTGTTGAGAATTAAGTTCCTTTATATAACAAACGTCGACATGTTTTTAAAGATGAGCGATAAATACGATATACACGAATTTCCACGTATATAATCCATTAAATTTCTATACATATCAAAAATTTACTCGACCTCATACACTCATACTTTAACAATATATTTATGAAGTTATATTAATATATTGCGTCCAACGATATATATATATATGTCCACTAATGTGGGAGCCTCACAGCCGCGCAAGCTGAAAGCAAAATAATTATATGGACGGCTCTTTTATAATATGCATTGGAACTAGAGAAATTATTAGGTAGCAACTAGTACTTGGAGAATCAAGCCACATGCACTCAAAAATTGTATGATTGTAATACCACTTGCGATTACGATGACTCTATAGATACGGAATTAATCTAATTTTTATTTTCGATTTTAGAGATTATGAAATTATTATTTTCGTTTTATTTTTTCACTCAGAGTCTGAAGTTCAAATTGGAGCCCCGACTAATTCCAGAGGGAAGTGCACTCTCACTTTTGTGTCGTCGAATGAAGGATAAGAGAAATCGGCCGAATGATTGTTATTCCACTTACGGTTAGAGAGGCACCTGTCGAAGCAAAACAAGAACTAATACTCCAACCCCAATTTTCAGAAATTTCAATTCGATATAAACCCGAAATTTTTCATATCTTTATATACGAAATTACTTCCCCTGTTCTTTAAACTTTTTTTCGAAATGAGAATCATAAACTTTTTCATTGCCCACACAAGGGAATTCATTTGCCTTCGATCTGACTTCCTAAATTGGAATTTCGAGAAGGTGGAGTTCAGTAACTCAGTTCAATGATCGTCAGGTGAAAAAACACTCTTTTCTTACACTAATTCTTACATAAGCAATTTGCAGAACGCACTACAGGGCTACAATATCCCTTATACACTTTTTTAAGTTTGAAATCCACAACAACATCATTGATTTCAAAATGATCACAATATCCTATTTTTTTAACTTACTCAAATACTAGTAATTGTTTTTCGAAACAATCGAAAAGTGGCTAGGCCTTGCAATGTTTACCTTGTTCATTTTGTGGCCCAAAATTAAATAATTGCGGCCCAAAACATGATCCCCAATTTTAAGGCCCATTTACACAGCCTAATGGCCCATTTAATAAAACGCCGTAGTTCTAGAACATAATAGAATTGTTTTAGCTCGATTTTTTTTTCTTCACTCACTTTCACAAACCCTAGCAGTGTAGCTGATCGCCGAGCAGTTTTCCGGTTCGTCTTGCCGGAGAAGTTGAAGCCGTTGGCTGGTTTGTTCGATTCTCTACATATCTATATGTACACACTTAAATGTGTTCTGATCTGTTGAAACTGAGAGTGAAATCATATAATCGACATTGAAATTTACTGAAATTTTACATGCTTTTCTTAGAGAAATTGTTATTACATGATGAAATGTGTAGTATCATTGGAACTCGCACCAGCTGATTTTTGAATTATCATGATAATACTTAGAAGTGATGAATCATTTTTGTAGTGTTCCTTTTGGGAGGTTAGAAATGTGGTTTTTCCTCAAAAAGTGCTTATTTAAATAAACAAAGTGTTGTTTGGATATCGGTAGCTGGTTTGGAAGTGAATTATGCTGGTAGTAAATTCGGCTCAAGTAATAACACGCATAGTAGCTGGTTAGAAGATAAGTAGTTCATGTATAAGATCAATAGGATGTTTGATTTGCAATTTTAAAACCTGCTTAACTAATATAGTTGTAGGTTATGTGTAGCATATTATTATATGCAGGATAGCTGGATAACTAATACATACATTACTAATTTGCGTAGCTAATATCTGCTAAATTGATACATAAATTCCCTACCTTCGTAATTCTAACCAGCTATATTATCCTTCCTACCATGTATGTATATGGAATAGCTTATCCTATCACTATGGTACAAATGGTGGGATAAGTTATCCCAAACATGGCAACCAAATAAGACACCAAATTTTATCCCAGGACTATCTTTTCTTTATCCTAGGACTATTTATTTTTATCCCTCACAAGAAATGATCCCTTGTGTTTGACCAAGATTTTGGAAGATAATAAGTACTTTTGGGGAATTAAAGTTGATTTTCTGAAGTTAAAAGTCGTAGCTTGTGCCCAAAAGTACCTTTTTTTTAAAAAAAAAATTGGGATAAATTCTCCTTTAAGCACTTTTTAAAGCTCGGTGAAACATTAATTGCAGCTCAATTGTTTTTTTAAAGAATTTATTGGCCTAACACAAACGGGCTCTCACAAAAAAAGGTACTTTCTTAAAAAGCACTTTTTAAATAACATACTTTTCAAAATAAGCTTATTTTAGAAGCTTGGCGAGGTAGACATGTGTTTTAGGATGTCTTAGCTAGTTTGTGGTCCTAACACATTTTAGCTCCAAGTCAGGTGTTTTACTCCAAATCATCTATGGATTCCAATGAAAATGGGCTTCCTCAGATCACTCCTTGTGATACTGGTGGTGATAATGAAATAGCTGGTGTGGATAACGGAGAAGAAGAACATAACTCGAGCAAGAGAAGATCAAGCTCTAAGGTGTGATGGATCTTTTGAAAGTTTCTTTTTAATCATATTCAATATGCATTCAAGGAGTAGAAGATAAACATCTAGACAATGGTGAAATTTTGTGACTGCTAAATGTTATAATGATCTGTTATTAATGAACTTACAAATTTTCTGGTTACTGTTTTCTGTTTATGTTAAGAATGCACCATAAATATTAGGCTAGAATTGTTAAAGGACACATTTTATTTTGGTTTATGACCTCTGGACATTTTAATGTGTATGCTTCTTCCATATAGAGAGAGGGTCAATAAGCGGAGTTAAAACGGAGCTCCTTCTATTGTCACAAGCTCATCCCTGGCATCAGTGTGTGGACACTTGAACTTCAAAATGACATGTATTTTGTCTATGGTCAAGATCATGTAGAACGAAATTTGATGTTTTTAAGATTATGTTATATGAGATGAACCAGCTTAGCAATTGAGTCATCTAAAACCTGTTTAGTTTTATTATTCTTACATTGGATAAAATGGGTGTACATGATTGTTGGTTGAGGGGTTTCTTCCTAGGAGAACATCACATCACATCATGGAAATGAATACTTTATAGTGCAAACGTAAGGAATTGGGGTTTTAGTTTTTCATTCTGCAGGTTAAGCTTTTTATAGGTCAGTCAAAGCAAGTTCCTTCTGATTTTAGTGTGATATTGGAATTTAGTCATAGCATTTAATTTCCTGCGAAATAAATCAGAGTCGTGTGTTTGGATATTACCCTTGTGCAACCCTTGTCCCGGCCATTGTAGCACGTGTGTCAGTTGTCACCCATGGCATAAGGGGCACGATGACTTGAGTCTTGAGCATTCTAAATACATGCTTTTCATTGTTCTAGTATTTCTTTATTACTCGCTCCCCTTTATTGCTTCTGCTTTGATAAACATTTCCAATGATTTTACATCTTTCAGCACAGTTCCCGTGATTATGAGGGCGAAAGAGAATCTTCAAGAAGCAGAGACAGAGAGGGGGATAAAGGACGTGATAAGGACAGAGGTAGGAGCAGAGACACAGATAGAGATCGGGAAAAAGATCGTGATCGTCGCCACAGCTATCGTAGCGAGAGGCATAGGACTAGAGGTAGAGATGATGATGCTAACGTTTCTGATGGTGGTCCTGAGAGCCGGGAGTACTGGTAATCATTACTCACTGCAATCACTTGTGGTAGAACTGTTGACATATGTGCCACTGCATTTTCAGTGTTCTGGATTACCCACTGTAGTCTGTATATTGTCTACTACTGTTCGTATTATTTCGTTGTTGTTACTGCTCGTGTTTCTCTATCCCCTTTTTTGAACTGCTTCGCTATGCTTTCTAAGCTTAGGACGGTCTATCGGGAACAACCTTTGTACCTCTACGAGGTAAGGGTAAGGTCTGCTTACACTCTACCCTTCCCAGTCTTTTTTGTGGAGTTACGTTATCTTGTTGCCTTTTCATTGTTTTGCACTTGTGCCTTTTGCCTTCTTTTTGGTTGAGGACAAGCGGTGCGTAGTATATTCATGTCCATGTGCTTTTTGTTGGTGCAGGCAGAAAGATTATGATAGAGAGAGGGACGAGAGGCACAAACATAGGTCAAAATCTTATGAGAAAGAGCGGGAGGAAGGGCATAGACACAGGTCCAAATCATATGACAAGGATAGAGAGGAAAGGGATAGGCACAGATCAAAATCCTATGACAAAGATCGAGAGGATAGGCACGGACGCAGATCTCACTCAAGGGGAACATCTAGTCGTAGGTCCAGATCACGTTCTCGATCACGGTCTCGTTCACGCTCCAAAAGGTTAGTTCTCTGCTGTCCATGAAAACCTGATAATCTGTAGTGCAGGGAGGGATTGCTCTCTATTGCATAGACTGATAGTTCTCATTTTTCTTTGGTTATGTTGAGGAATGTGACATAGCAGCAGAGTTTCCTTGAACCCTTTTTCCTTTGGCTATGGAGATAAGATAGTTTTCACTTTTCAATGCTCCAATTGTTATTTCTTAAGTTGCCAAGGAGTAACATGGTTATTGAGGGTTCATATAATTGATGCCAACTTGTTTGACATTGAGACATAATAGTAGTTGTTCCGGGCTTTATGTGATTTCAGTTATGAGTGTAATTTTGGTTGTAACAGAAAAATCAGATTGATGAAGCTAATGTTAGTTCATTCATTGGCGTTGATCTACAGATTAAGCAGAAATATCCTCACTCTTATGATAGGTAATTAGTTTCAGAAATGGGACACACTCCCTTGTTTTTAGGAGTTGGGGGTGTGAGGGTAGAATGTGGTTTTTATTCATAGGAGGACAATTAAATGACTTAAGCTCTTGGAGCATCCAAGGTATTATGTTCAATGAAGTTGGAATGAATACAATGGAAGACCAGGTTTCTAATCTCAACAGATGCAGGGAAAAAAAGAAGAAACTAGAATATTTTTTCAATTTGTCTAAGCCGTGGTAGGCATAGTTACCATTGTAGCAGTGGAAGTCATTGCTTTGTAGCTTAAATGAGTTTGAAAAAACTCCACTGGGAGTGGAAATTGTGGATATGTCCCTACTAATGGTGATGGTGGAGAGTTTAAGTTCTCATTCTTTTCTAGTACTGTTTTTTCTCTCTTTTTGGTGCTCTTTTATATGGGTGGGTTGGGGAAATAAGTTAGTACTGTCGGTTATTTTAGTTGAAGGGTTTCAAAGCATTTCTCTAACTGTTCATACTGATATGCTTGTAGCAAAAGGGTCAGTGGGTTTGACATGGCACCTCCTACTTCTGCTCTGTTATCTGGTGCTCCTGCTCTTACAGGTACTTGCTTATTTTCTTATATATTGGCAATATTTTGGTAACTGTTATTTTGTTTTTCTCCTTTGGATGTAGTGTGGAAAGTTCTTACCAAAATGCATGGTTTCATTTTGGTATGTCACTAGATTGACTGATTTTATTTCAGTTGCTCGATTGTTCACATTCTATTTAATTGCTTACTTGGTTAAATAACTCCGAAACTGAGAAAATCTTTGGTTTTTGTTGTCTTTGGTGTTGTTTCTTTGTTTAGTATGTCTTATCTTATGTCCTAAGAAGGCAACGTTGGGCTAGTAGCCCCACTGTGCTGACAATGGGCGTGAGCCAACCGCTCTAGCTTTTATGTTCAAGGAAGACAATAAAAGGTCTCGTTCATCTTCAACCAGGGATTTTTTGTTTGGTAGCTTTCAAGTTATTTCTCCAAATTAATTTTGTAATATTTACTGAAGAATTATTTGAGGAAACATTCAAAATGTTCTTAATTGTAATAGCGAAAGTAAAAAAAAGAAAATGTCCTCATTTTTATCCCTATATGTTCAATGGTCCTTCTCATCGATTAACAAAGAAAATGTCCTCATTTTTATCCCTATGAGAAGCTTCTGCAGGTCTACTCCCTGGCACTGCCCCAGCTATTCCTGGAATGCTTCCTAACATGTTCCCTTTGGCCTCTGGACCGGTATTTTCTCTCTGTTGGAAATATAATATATTTTGTTCATAATTTTTTTGAATGATTTAAAATTTATCTTTGTTTGTGGCAGCTTGGAGCTATTCCTGTTCTGCCAGTTCAGGCAATGACTCAGCAGGTATCAGTTGTCTCTTCAACCACTTCCTTTTGTTCGATGTTCCATGATTAGCTCTCTGTCTGCTTTAATTGGATGCTCTATCATATTGATGATATTTCAGAATAGTCACTTGAAGGTTGATATTGTAGCGTTTGTTTGGTCTTTTATAGATGTAGTGCAACAGAATCTTCTTCCTTCCATCTTATCTAATTTAAGGAAAATGTTAAATGTCATGCTCTCGAAATTTCACATTTGGCATAAAGTGTTGAGTTGTCGGTTAAATCTCAATAGACTTGAGGAAATATTTTAGTATGAGAATTTATTTGTGAAGTTATTTGGCTGATCTTCTTAGAGTGCTTATTTCTCAGGCAACTAGACATGCAAGGCGAGTTTATGTTGGTGGACTTCCTCCGACTGCAAATGAACAGGTAATCTTTTTCATCCTGTAGTTCAGATGTTTTGAGCTCCCCTATATTTGTGTGGAGTTGGTTGAGTCAGAGTTGTATTTTAGTCTGCTGGTGGTTTTCATATCTATTTGATTCATGCTCCTTCATTAGTCATCCCTTCTTCATAACTCATTTAAGTCTATCCATGTCTCAATCTCGTATCAGTTCAAGCATTTTGACATTTCCTTAGCATGGCTGTGGAGGGTTTGGATGTCTTCCATTTTCAGTCGAAGCCCTTGTAGCTTCAGCTTAATATTTGTTCAACTTGCCTATCTCAGTATCCTCTAATGATATCAATTCCCAATTCGAGAAATTGCATCCATTGTCAACTAAAGTAATGAACTTGAAATTCATGTGAAAATTGATTCCACGATTCAAGCATTCCCTGGAGAAGCTTCTAGAATGACACTGTTGACCTTTTGATCTTGTCGTATAAAACAGAAGTGGGCGATGCTTTTTGACCTTTAAATGATTCTCTTAACGCATCATTTAAAGTGCCAAAATCACCAATAACTACAAAGGGCCCCCAAAAAATATCAACATCAACAATTACACCTCAATCCACAAATACAAAAGCAAAGAAACTATATAGGAGTATTCAAGGAATATGCTAGCTACGCGAGTGGAAAACATTTGTTTATCAAGAAAATAAGATGGAAGAAATATTCTTCATTTTATACGGGTTCCCTCAAATTAAAGTTTCACTTATATAACATTAATCTATGCTTATATTGCAAATTTTGCAACTTCGTTTTTTCTATAAAATGGGTAATAGCTGGAACTAGCAACCACTTGTTCAATAAATTTTGAACTTAAAGGTTACAAATGAGATCCTAGAATGGGTAGATCTGGACTTCATTTTGTTTCCTCTGCCCGCAAAACGCAGGAACCTTTAGAGACATAATTCACTTATTTGAGCTTGTAGATACTGTCTACTGATAATATTTGTCACCGTACAGTCAGTGGCTACATACTTCAATCATGTTATGTCAGCAATTGGTGGAAACACTGCCGGTCCAGGTTAGTTACATTGAGTTGTCTTCAGGCCTTGATGCAACTATGCACTATGCAGTACCCATTATTGGATGCTTTAATTTTTCACTATGTTTTTTCCAGGTGATGCAGTCGTCAATGTTTATATAAACCATGAGAAAAAGTTTGCTTTTGTTGAGATGAGATCTGTGGAGGAGGCCAGCAATGCCATGGCCTTAGATGGCATTATCTTTGAGGTAATCGTCCTTCTAGTTTTGGCATCGGTTTATATTCTGTAGGCTTCTGAATCTCCTGCAAAGACAGAATGTGAAAGGTTGATTTGTTAAAATTTGGGAATTGATTTTATACCCTTTACATAAGTCTGAGGCATGTATTCGGTTGATTGTTGTGGCTTTGTTTCTTCTGTGTTGGTTCTTTTTTCTGCTGGCTCCTTTTAGTATGTAGCAGTTAATTTTTTTTGCGTATGTAGGACTTGTTTTTACAAGTACCAGCTTTTGGAATAATTACTTTTAGCATTGTACTATATTTAGTTCACATTGGAGAAAACTCAAATGTGTGCTTATATCGTCTCTTTGGGGCTTTTAGGGAACACAAGTTAAGGTCAGAAGACCGACTGACTATAATCCCTCTCTGGCTGCAACTCTTGGTCCGAGCCAACCAAATCCAAACCTTAACCTTGCTGCAGTTGGATTGTCACCAGGATCCACTGGTGGGCTTGAAGGTCCTGACCGTATCTTTGTGGGAGGCCTGCCTTACTATTTCACTGAAGCTCAGATTAGGGAGTTGCTGGAGTCCTTTGGCCCTCTTCGGGGGTTTAATCTGGTCAAAGATAAAGAAACCGGAAACTCGAAAGGCTATGCGTTTTGTGTCTATGCTGATGTATCAGTAACTGATATTGCCTGTACAGCTCTTAATGGTATCAAGATGGGTGATAAAACTCTTACTGTCAGGCGTGCAAGTCAAGGTACTTTACAGCCTAAGCCAGAGCAGGAGATTGTATTAATGCATGCTCAGCAACAAATAGCACTGCAGGTAAGGTGTATTCTTTTGTTACTCAATTCGCTGAGCTTTTAATCCATTCCTCTTCTCTTTTAGACATAATATTTTAGGCTGTAAAATTCTTATCCTATTTAAGCGAAAAAGGTGACTGATAATGTGGCCCTTTGCTTTGCTTGTGTCATTTGATCTGCAGAGACTCATGCTACAACCTGGAGGACCTCCTACTAAAGTCTTATGCCTAACACATGTGGTTAGCCCGGATGAGCTCAAAGATGATGAAGACTATGAAGATATAGTGGAAGATATGAGAATGGAATGTGGGAAATTTGGTAAATACATTGTCACTTCAGATGCATCAAGCTAATCAATGTTTTATTTTACCTTTTGACTAGTCGAGTTTTGTATTTGTTAGCACTATACTAATCTTCGCAATTCCAGCCATAAATATAATTTATTTTCTGGGTTTCTTCTGTTGATGTGTGACATCTATACTAAATTTTCTTCAATTTGCAGGCAATTTAGTGAATTTAGTCATCCCACGCCCAAGGTCTGATGGTGAACCTACACCTGGGGTTGGAAAGGTTAGTAACTTATTAATATGCATTATGACGCTTTACGCAGAATTTATTGTTCACCATTCACCAATTACTTTTTAAAAAATATTACCTGTGCATGGTACTCAACATGAATGTATCATATAACCAGAAGTACCAGTTTTCTTAAGATGCTATATAATATAATCACTTGGTTTTGTCACAGCAACAACTGATCATAATATTGCAACAGGTCTTTTTGGAGTATGCTGATGTGGAGAGTTCTTCGAGAGCTCAACAAGGATTGAATGGCAGAAAATTCGGAGGAAATGAAGTTGTTGCTGTCTTTTATTCAGAGAACAAGTTCTCCGAGGGAGACTATGAGGGCTAGGGTAGGTAGTATCTGCTCGACTCAGCCAGACAATGTCTTGTATTGAATAGCTAGCTTATGTATCATTAACGTTGAAAATGTTGGGTCGGTCTGGGGATTTTATGAACCAGCTATAAGACTGGCTGCTACTTAGATAGCAATAGTGCAGTTTGCCTAGTCAATGAGGCATCGCGTGTTTTGCCCGTGCATGGCTTTACTTACAATAGCCTGGTCTGTGCATTGTTACTTACGGACATGGATATCGTTAACCATCTCGATTTTTTCTCTATCTAGAACCAGCAAGTTAATGTGGCTAATACAAATAGTTATCTCAATTTTATAGTGGTAGTAGTAGTTGTGAACCTCATCTATGTGAAGGGAGTTTCAGTAATGCTAAATTTACTTTATGTTAATCGATTAGTCTTCCCTTCATATGGCTACTTGATCAGTTTTTTTCGAATTCATTTGATCATTTTTCGCGTTTGAGGATCCCTCCATCGGAGTTGATTTAGTGAGTTTATCAAATGCTTGACAAGTTTCGACAGAGTTATTAAATATAGACTAATAAGGGCATCACCATATGTTGTAGGTAAAGAGTGATTTTTCTATAATTTGCAAATGATTTTGTGTAAATATTAATTTCATTCTTTATGACAAATTTTAAGTAGTTTTTCTAGTGTTTGTGTGAGTTAAAAAAATGTTTATATCTTGTGTTTGTGTGACTTATAATGTTTATAAAATTGAAAAGTTGATGCAAATAGGCTTTAAATTTAAATTTACACATATAAATTCATATCAAATAAAAACGTATCTAACAAAGACAATTTCATATTAATTACGTAAAGAATAAATCACACAATAATTGATCAAAAATAATTAAATCTATTAAAATTAAATATACAATATATATATATATATATATATATATCAAATGTAGATTATCATTATTTAAATAAAAACAGTATCTAACAAAGACAATTTCATATTAATTACGAAAAGAATAAATCACATAATAATTGATCAAAAATAATTAAATCTATTAAAATTAAATATACCCAATATATATATATATATCAAATGTAGATTATCATTATTTAAATAAAAACAGTATCTAACAAAGACAATTTCATATTAATTACGAAAAGAATAAATCACACATTGATCAAAAATAATTAAATCTATTAAAATATTAAATATATCAAATACATATGTATATGAAATGTAGATTATCATTATTTTAATAGACGAATATACATCCCTTTATTAAAAAAAAAAAAAACCCAAAAGAGGTTTTATACATTTATATATTAGCTCACATAAACCCTAATTTTGGAGCCACCTCTTTGTTCTTAAACCCTAAAAACTTAGAAGAGAGCTCCAATGGATTCTGTAAGCAATAATGAGATTGAGAATTCAGCAGGCTATGGGAAAAACCCATCAAAGATCAAATTCCAGTATGAGGATGATGATGAACAAGTAGTACAAGATGAAGCTGTTACCGAAAGCTCGAATCTTGAAGTGGATGAAGATATCTCCATGTGTGACCCCACCACCGCCGTCGCCGCCGTGGATGAGTCGATGGTCGGTGGTGATAAGACCAGCGCTGACTATTATTTCGATTCATACTCACATTTTGGTCAGTGATTTGTACCATGTGTATGTTTTGGTTTATTTGAATTTGAGCTAAAATTTACTTAAATTGAGCTTCTATAAGTTGAAAAATCTCTTTTTTCTTATTCCTGGGAAGCTTTTGAGTAGAAAGGAGAAAAATTTCCTGTTCTTTGCCAAAAAAATTGATTTGGGTAATTTGTAACTGTTTGAGTTTTGCATAAAGTATCGATTTGGGAACTTCATTATCTGTTATGGAACTGTAGTGTTATGCTTAATTTCTTTGTTATAGATAAAAAGGTAATCAAAGAGTCCTGTAGTACTAGCTAAAGTTTCAAATTTGTTACTTTTATGCATCTTTTTCTTATGGAAGCTAATTATCTGCCTTTGTTTTGTTGATGCTTTTGCAGGTATTCACGAAGTAAGTATCCATCTTTGTTTGTATTGTTATTCTTTTTGGTATCTTTTCGTGATACAGTTTTGCTTAAAGATGATCTTTTGCGGCGTTCTAATTGTTAATTTTTATGTGGTAACAGGAGATGTTGAAGGATGTCGTAAGAACTAAGACTTACCAAAATGTAATCTATAAAAATTCCTTTCTTTTCAAGGATAAAGTGGTCCTTGATGTGGGAGCTGGGACAGGAATCCTGTCACTCTTTTGTGCAAAAGTTGGTGCCAAACATGTTTATGCGGTATGCGTCTTTGCTTGTTCCATGTTCTCGTTTTATACTTTCATTTTGTGTAGTTTCTTGTTCTTTCATGATTGGTCTATGATTGCTATCTTGTGGTGGCTGTTTTGGTGTCCACACATTATGATGCTTTACATTGAGGTTCTTGTGAAGATATTGCAAAGGACTTTAGAATATAAATTGATTTGAAAGCTATGTGGAACTGGCAGTTGTCTTTGCAATATCATCAAATATGGCTGAACCTTTACTATTTGATTTTCAGATAGAATGCTCCAGTATGGCTGACACGGCACAAGAAATTGTTAAACTCAATGGATTTTCTGATGGTGAGAAGATGCCATCACTCATGAACTTTGTGACAGGTATTCTGATGTGTGTACTTTACTGAGTCTGTTCTCTTTCTATCTCAGTTATAACGGTTATCAAGGGAAAGGTAGAGGAGATTGACCTACCCGTTCCACAAGTGGATATAATAATCTCTGAGTGGATGGGATACTTTCTTCTGTACGAGAACATGTTAGATACAGTCTTGTATGCTCGCGACAAGTGGCTGGTAAGTTTCTTTACTTGTTATGATGTATAATTTGTCACTTGGATTAATGATGATATCAGTTCTTTAGAATCGGTTTTCTGTGCAAGCAATGACACTGCATGTGCATGAATGTTGGATTAGGTTTTGAGTAGTTCAATGGATGAAGAGAAAGCACGGACACATAGAGATTAAATTTTGAGTGCTTTTCATGGATGAGAATTATTGTGTACTACAATAGATACTATCCATAAAAGAAAATGTATATAGTCATTGGAAGACACCATGAAGGGGACCAAAAACTGCTGGCTTAGTGTTTTAATGACTCAACCCGTGAATTTAGTTAAACTGATTGCAGGTTGAACTACGAATTGTAAAGGAGATACCTGTGTAAAATTGTATCCAATTGTATGTTTACCATTTGTTCCAATAAATGATGCTACCCAGTACAAACTATGGATAAATATCCTACTTAATTTATCTTCTCAATGCATGGGAGTCATTTTTTTTTCCTACCACTTTCGAATTCTGGTTTTCCTGTTTGGCGCCTAAGCTTGTTTATTAAATTAAGAAGCTAGTTTGACTATCTATTGCTAGAATTGTGTGAATAGTTTTGGATGTTGATGAGAGGTTGAAATTTTTTTTCTAGACGTTTTAATTATACTTGATGGGTCAACTGTATGTTTTGGATTAGACCCTTTAAAAGGGAAACGGAAATGATGCCACAAAGTAAAAGGTCTGAGCAGGAGGAAGTGTTGGTAGTAATGAAATATGTGTGGAATGAGGAAGAGGGCCCCTGTCCTTTTCCAAGCTATGAGACTGTGACTGTCGCAACCTCTTCTATATTGATTAGACTATGCTTATTATTGAAGCTTGGTCACGGGTTTAAAAAAGGCGTGATTACATTCTATCATTGAATGCTAATCTAGATTTTGCCCCGACATTTTGTTCCTACTGGTGAAACATATTTCATCTATCACCACATTCACTTGCAGTGATCAAACCTTCTTGCTGATCCTCCTCCCCGCCACCTTAAGTCCCTTAATCTCATCTGGAAAAAGGAACAAGTCAACAAAAGCAAAGAAAATAATGTGTGATTGACGCCTGCGTGTGTTTGGTTGAATGTATTTGTGTTTAGCTGATATTAATAGAGTGCTTCTGTGGTGATTTATATCCTATCACAGCTGTGAAATGTGCTAACTTTTCATCAATTAAGTCAGCTATTGGGAAGATGAATATAAATATATGGTTTCTTTAGAAAATGAGAATGAGTATATTTAGTTAGTGTTTGGTTTGCCCAGAGAATTTCCATATCATTGTTTTCGGGAAATGTTGCAGGTTGGGTAAAGATTAGCTCGGCAAAATTATGCCAAATGCCTGGCTTTGCTTCCTGTGCTCACTTGTCTTGAAGGTTTTCGTGCTTGGTTGATGGATAAGAAAGAGCTTTGTCCTAATCATGTCCTCTTTCTTTCCCATTGCAGGTAAAGGATGGTGTTGTTCTGCCGGATAAAGCTTCTCTTTATTTGACAGCTATTGAAGATGCTGATTACAAAGAAGATAAGATCGAATGTAAGTTTGTTGTTCCTTCATGTTTTATACTTTATGGATTTTGATATTGTACGGTATTTTCTCTTCAGTAATTTACTTTGAATGTATTTTTTAGTGGCATCAAGCAGTTTCCATTTTTCTCTTTTGTTAATTTCGGCCTCCGTATTCTACTGCAGTTTGGAATAGTGTGTATGGTTTCGACATGAGCTGCATACGAAAGCAAGCTATGATGGAACCTATTGTTGACACAGTAGATCAGAATCAGATCGTCACCAACTGCCAGTTACTGAAGGTGATCAAGTCAAGTTTATATGTAGTTGCCTTGGGATTTACTGAATAGCCGTACAATGTGTGATTTGTCTTTTACTTAACTGATAATGGATGCTTCCTTTCAGACGATGGACATTTCGAAGATGACTTCTGGGGATGCTTCCTTCACAGCTCCATTTAAGCTCATTGCTGAACGTGACGATTACATCCATGCCCTTGTAGCATACTTCGATGTCTCTTTCACAAAGTGTCACAAGTTGTTGGGCTTCTCAACAGGTCCGCATTTTTGTCATTGCATTTGCTTTTAATTTTGACATTAGCCTTTGGCAATATTCTCCTTCCTTGAAGTTTTTTCCCTTATATTATTTGTTTCTGCTGTGTTATTGTTCCTTATTCGAAGGGTCCGAGGTGCTTAGATTGGTCACCTTGTAGTTCTCTTAATTTACGTTTTTGGGGGAAGAGTACGTAGGATTCAGAAGAGTTCTTGCAAATACCTGAACAATCTGTGCAATAGAATATTACAATCAAGCTCATATAGCTTCGTCGTTTCTGACCATGAAAAAATAATGATATTCAGGGCCCAAATCTCGAAGCACACATTGGAAGCAAACAGTTCTCTACCTGGAAGATGTGATAACTGTTTGCCAAGGGGAAGCTGTAGTTGGAAGCATGACTGTGGCTCCTAACAAGAAAAATCCTCGAGATGTCGATATAATGCTCAAATACTCTGTAAATGGTAAACACTGCCGCGTTTCAAGAACTCAGTATTATCGGATGAGATGATATGCATTACAGATGAGTGAGTTCCTGCGTTGTCCGCAGCTTTCGGGTGGATATACAGGAACTGATAAACATTCCTACCTGCTTCCCAAAGGCAATCAATGTTAAGTGTACTCTCTTTATATCTTCCCATCAAATTATGGATTATTTTTCTGTCTATTTGCTTAGTTACTACACAACTAAGAAATTCATTTGTTGCATTATCTGATGTTTGAGGCCAAAGAGGCAATTGTAACTTATATTTTTTATTATTATTATAATATGATATTTTCTTTGTTTATGATACTCTATTTAAGCTCATTTAAGTCTTAGTTATTTTCTGTTCACATTTGGTGTTCTGGTGTTTGGTATTCGTATTAGAATTCAATTATGCATATTCCTGAAGAACAGGACACGTGAAATATGTAAAATTTTGAAATTTCTATTTCGTGACACGTGAAATATATAAAAAATTTGAATTTCTATTTCGTGACGTTGAAATATATAAAAAGTATAGTTCATTAAAAAGTTGTGACAATCTTGAATTTGTGTTTTGTGATTTCGAAACTTTGAGGATGTTACCCTACATTATTGTTCACTAGTTTGAGATAAAATAGATTTCGTTGGATATATTTTAAAAAAATTCATAGACATATAACATACGAAAAGTTGAGATAGTCTTAAATTCGTTTTCTCGACCACAAAATGGAAGTGGTGTTAGTCCTAGGAAGGCAAAGAGTATCATCCAGTCTCTTGTCAGAATAGACCTACAAAATTTGAAGTCAAACGGAATTGGTTATTTATATTTTAAATAAATCATGAACTAATATTAACACACGATAAAAAATCTTAAATTTCTATTTTTGGACCTGAAAACTTCAATAAAGTGATATAAGTATTTGAACAACAATGAATACAAAAATGGATAAAACATATTTTAGAAAATTCATAGATTAATATATTTGGAGAAAAGGTAATTTTTAATTCCTATTTGTCATTCCAAAACTTAGAGATAATTCTATATGAAAAATTCATTTATCATACATTCTATTATTTTTCCCAAAACTAATTCTTTCAAAAAATTAAACTAAAATGAGTATTACTTTTAATTAATCTTAAATACTTTTGGACCTTCAATTTTAGGTTACCAGAGAATATTAGCTGGAAAAAAAAGAAGAAGAATAAAGAACCATTACAACTTACAATTTAATATGCAAACTTTAAAATAATTTAAACAAGAATAAAATAAAATAAAATAAAATACAGAGGGAATCAAATCTTTTTATCATCAAAGAATGACAGAAGTTGCCATTCATGAGGTTGACTATGTTAATTTAATTAAGTTGGCATTTGATTATAATATTTGGGATTTAAAATTTAAAATTTTAATTAAAAATCAACATTATATTTATGAAATCAATACGAAATTTCAAATAATACTTTTATATTTCAAATTCTTCTAAAAATAGGATTTTTTTTAAAGAATGTAAAACGTGGCTTATATTATATTTCATAATAAAACTACTCATGTTTGATGTGAATAAATTATTTGTACCATGTGAACATATTATATTAAAAAATAGTTAAACATTACTATTGTTTTTTTCTAATCAATAAATCTTTGTAAAATTATATATATATGAAACATTGTAACATCATGTAATAACAAACATTTTTTTTATGAAAGGTAGATGAAGATATATGATTTATTAATACAATATATTAAGGTATTCTGATATCTTGTTTTATAAACGTTATAACATCATGTATATTTGTTTCATATGAAAAAAAATATACATTTTTAAAAGTTAAATTACATATCGAAACATAATTTCAAATCAATTGAATCTTAAATCAAACGAATCCTAAAAAAGAAATTTTATCATACCTTATTATAGAGTTTGAAAACATATTTATATACCCAATTTAATTTCTTATTTCTTATACATTACGTACTAATTTGGAAAAGAATATAATTAACAAGTATAAGTATAAAACGAAATTATGCTATTATTTAAACCAAATCAAGTAATTAAATTTAATTTGATGCCTTTTGCTATAAAGGGCTAATTGTTAGGGATTAGAAAAGAATAAATTCTATATAGAATTCGCATAAAATAATTATAATATTGATAGAAGGTTTATCGTGACGAATCTAAAATGTTGTTGATAGTTTAGACAAACGCAATAACTTTTATTAAGATTTTTTTATTCAAAAAATTAGGTGTGAACTCAATAATTATCGTATGTTGACTTGAATTCGCCATAGAAGCCTATACACTTTAAATTTTAAATCCGTCTCTATAGATTCGTATGACTAACAAAATATCGAACAACATATAAGAAAAGAGTTTATATTATATTTAGTAATTGATTAACAATTATTTACACAGTTATTTTTATTAAAGACTTATAGATAAACATATTTTGATAAATATTAATAAGAATATGATGAAAAAATGAAATTAACTTGCTATCGTTATAAAATCGTATCATATCAGATATTTATATTGAAATTTCACTAAATTCATATCGCTTAAAAATCTTTACTTGTATAATTTAGATGTCTCGTAATTTTTCAAAAAAGTAATTTTCTTGATATTTCGGATGCTTTGCAACAAAAACAAAAATTAACTTCACTCAAGACTCGAACTCGAAACCTATAATAACTGGCATTTGGTGACTTGTAAATAGTCAAACAGCAGCAAGTTTCATCAATTGGTTGTTTCTTTAGCAGCCAAAATCAATTTTTGCCTACAGAAGTAAAGACTCCATTAAAATCTTGAATTTGCCTTCTTTATTGAACTTTTTCCCTTTTGGGGGTTGTTCAAGATTTGTGTGGAGAGAGGGAGAGACCCAATTAGTCTCTCCTTTCTCAATTTTGTGTTGTTTTCAAAAGGGGTTTTCTTGTTTTTTTTTTTTTTTTGTCAATGGCAAATACAAGAGATGAAAGGGAGGTTTGGGATGGGGTTATAGAAGGGATGCCTTTGTTTGCTAAAGAATTGATAGCTGGTGGTGTAGCTGGTGGATTTGCTAAGTCTGCAGTTGCACCACTTGAACGTATCAAGATCTTGTTTCAGGTATTGTTGGGTTTTTTTTTTCTGAGTTTATGGTTCAATTTTGCTTGATGGGGTTGAAAGTTTTTAGCTTTTTTCGATTTTGGATGAGTTTGATAATGATTTTGTTGTGAATTTGGGTTTTAGAGTGTGATATGTTAAATGAGACAATTTGGGTTGAATGCATTGATCTTGGAGGATGGTTAACAATTGCATTTTTATCAAAATATGATCTTTGTTGATGTTCTTGAGAGGTCTTGGCTTCTTCAGTCCTGTTGTTTTTCGTTTTTTCGAGCTGATTTTGTAGAGAAGTTGGTTTTCTTAGAGTGTTTTTATGTTAAATGAGACAATTTGGGCTGATGCATTGATCTTGGAGGATGGTTAACAATTGCCTTTGTCTCAAAATATGATCTTTGTTGATGTTCTTGAGAGGTCTTTGCTTCTTCAGTCCTGTTGTTTTTCATTTTTTCGAGCTGATTTTGTAGAGAATTTGGTTTTCTTAGAGTGTTTTTATGTTAAATGAGACAACTTGGGTTGATGCATTGATCTTGGAGGATGGTTAACAATTGCTTTTGTTTCAAAATATAATCTTTGTTGATGTTCTTGAGAGGTCTTGACTTCTTCAGTCCTGTTGTTTTTCGTTTTTTCGAGCTGATTTTGTAGAGAATTTGATTTTCTTAGAGTGTTTTTATGTTAAATGAGACAATTTGGGTTGATGCATTGATCTTGGAGGATGGTTAACAATTGCCTTTGTCTCAAAATATGATCTTTGTTGATGTTCTTGAGAGGTCTTGGCTTCTTCAGTCCTGTTGTTTTTCGTTTTTTCGAGCTGATTTTGTAGAGAATTTGGTTTTCTTAGAGTGTTTTTATGTTAAATGAGACAATTTGGGTTGATGCATTGATCTTGGAGGATGGTTAACAATTGCCTATGATCTTTGTTGATGTTCTTGAGAGGTCTTGGCTTCTCTAGTCTTGTTGTTTTTGTTTCTCGAGCTGCTTTGTAATGGTTTCACTTGAGCTAAGAGTCTATCGGAAACAACCTTCTCTACCTTCCAAGGTAGGGGTAAGGTCTGCGGGCACTCTATATTGGTTATGTTGTTGTTGTTGCATTGATTGTCGAGGATGATTAACACTCGAATGCATTTTTTCTCAGAATTTGATCTTGCTTGATGTTCTTAGAGGATGAACTCAGAGGCTTAGTTAGCTCTCTTTGATGAGATCATCCACCAATCTTTGTTGTAAAATACTGTGATCTATGTTACAACATTTTTGCATTTCCATAAAGTGCCTAAGGTGGTTTCAATCTGTATGCCTAACCTTCCACAACACATTGTTTACCTGTGAATACATATATTTGCTCGTAGAATCGATTCCAATCAAGCTGGAAAAAAAAAAAGTCATCCTTGTATCTGTTATTAGTAAAGCGCTAACGCTCTATCTATAATAAGGTCCAACTTTCTTGATCGAAAACGTTGTTTTTTTATTGCAGCTAGGCATCTCTTTTTCTTTCTCAAAGTCAACTTCCCCACTTGTTTGTCCTTTAGATGCTTACAAAGTCATGTATTTCATTAGATCTGTAAGAGCATAAAGAGAAGGCAAACATATGCTTGAAATATTCCATGATCTATTCACTAGTGGAGCTTATGGATGAAAAATATTCTTCTTTGCATTATCAGAATCATGAAGAACCTCAAAAGTCATATTACTATGACATGAACACTGTCACCTTGTCACCTTTCCTTGAATCTTTTCTTTTTTCATTATGCAAACTTGGGATTACACTAGGTACGTTGTTGTTGTGGTTAGACGAAGTGTTCTAACCACTAACTATTATGTTGCTTATGAGAGTCGCGCTATTCTTCCCAGGAAGGCTTAAGGATTGAAGGCTTTATGTTTGATTTTCTTTTTTCTTAGACCAGACAAGTTGAATATCGAAGTTTGGGGTTGATAGGATCCTTTACAAAGATTGCCAAAACAGAAGGAACTCTTGGTTTTTTCAGGTGCAAAATGCAATATTCTTTCTTCGATTTTAACTGTTTAGATGAGTTAAAAGTTCTATAAGTTTACATGTATTATTGGTGGAACTCTTCTTCAGGGGAAATGGAGCTAGTGTTGCTCGAATCGTCCCTTATGCAGCATTGCACTATATGGCCTATGAAGAGTATCGCCGCTGGATTATAGATGGAATCCCTGGAGTGGGTAAAGGTCCCATTCTTGATCTCGTTGCAGGATCGTTTGCTGGTGGAACTGCTGTACTTTTTACCTATCCACTTGATTTAGTTCGAACTAAACTGGCTTACCAGGTGAGATACATAACGATATGCTCGTTTGATCTTCTTTTGTTAGTGTAATGAAATTGAATGTATGTCACTGTGAACAATGGAAGACTGATTCACATATGATCAGCTAGGTAGTTGGATCCCAAAAGTTGAATATACAAGGGATTGTTACTGGTGAACAAGTTTACAAGGGAATAAAGGATTGTTTTTCAAAGACATACAAGGAAGCTGGAATAAAGGGCCTATACCGTGGAGTTGGTATGAAAGTGTTTTGTGCATCGCGATACTTGTATGTACTGTTAACTTGCAACTCTTCTTACGCGATGTGTATGTTGCATTCCAGCTCCGTCACTGTATGGAATCTTTCCTTATGCTGGACTGAAATTCTACTTCTACGAGACAATGAAGAGCCATGTCCCTAAGGAGCGGAAGAATGATATCACGATAAAACTAGCTTGTGGATCTGTAGCAGGACTTCTAGGACAAACTTTTACTTATCCTCTAGATGTTGTTAGGCGCCAAATGCAGGTAATTTAGTGAGATATCGCGTAAGTTGATTACCTGTTCTTGTGAAGAACTTGCAGTTAGAATGAAAACATTTCAGGTCCAGAGACTCTCAGCATCTAACAGCCACGAACTGAAAGGAACAGCAGATACTCTTGTTATGATTTTACAAACACATGGATGGAAACAACTGTTTTCCGGGCTCAGCCTTAATTATCTGAAGGTAAGAAATGGCCTTTATTGCCATTTGTATCTATTATATTAACTGATCACCTATACTATGTTTGAACATTAGGTTGTACCATCTGTTGCGATTGGGTTTACTGTTTACGATTTGATGAAAGCGTACCTGAGAGTACCATCACGAGATGATGCTGTTGTAGAAGTCGTCACTAGTAACAGAGATAGTCAACCATCCACCCTGCACTCCTAACAATCTTCTTCAGGCTCAGCGAGTTTCAAGTTCAATCTCGGGGCCATCTTGAGAGCTACTAAAGTTTGTAAATTTTCATTCTTTGATATAGGCATAATTCTTCTTTACAATAAATTGTTACCAGAGAGCTATCAGATAATATTGCCTTGATCCCAAACTAGTTGGGGTTGGCTATGAATTCTCTGGTATAAATTCATCTGTATACGAAGATGCACTGCAAAATGTATATTAACAACTTGCTGTAAACTAATGCCTCATTCTGGCATCTTATACATTGATTGACAAGTACGGGCGAGTTATGAAGAGTAGCACATATTTGTGTGTTCAAGTGTCTGTTCTTAAGCAGATATGAGTTCTCGATGATATTCTTTACTTCTCATCGATAATAAAATGTGTTCCATATGCAAAGGCAATGCATAGAAGTGGAGAAATCAAACAATGCAAGTATTTTCTCCAGCAAAATCATATACTAATGTACAGTCTGATATCTTACCAACTGGTTACATGCAGTGAACTCTAGTGTGAATAAATATTACTCAATTCCAGGAACACTAAACTTTTTATTCATCCATATTGGATATCTTCAACTTCCACAGTATGCAAAAGTACAGAAAAGCAGAAGAATAATCTTTTAGAGTAGATAGATAAAAGATCTTTTCGTTATAGACTGTCAGAAGCAGTAAGATCGAACCTGTCATCTCGTTTATGTTCTGAGACGACGACTTCTTAGTTCATTTGGCAAATATATCATACATGATATGCAAGTCAGATGATGTAATCAGACCATCCAGATATGAAAGATGTATGGTCCATACTCTCTCCGGGACATTCCTCGTGCTTAGTTGGCTGTTCTTTCCCTCCCACCAACCTAGCTGGATTTCCAACTGCAGTTGTTCGTGGTGGCACGTCAATCAGAACCACTGATCCAGCACCAATCTTGGCTCCCTCACCGATATTTATGTTGCCTAATATCGTGGCACCTGCACCTATGAGGACTCCGTCACCAATCTTAGGGTGTCGGTCACCACCAAACTTACCAGTTCCTCCTAAGGTTACATGGTGAAGAATCGACACATTGTTTCCAATAACTGCAGTTTCACCAACAACCACTCCTGTTGCATGGTCGAAGAGGATGCCTTTTCCGATTTTGGCAGCTGGATGAATGTCAACAGCAAAAACATCAGAGATTCGGGATTGAAGTGCAAGTGCAAGTGGCCTTCGGGATTGAGTCCAAAGTTTGTGAGCTACTCGATGTGCCTGAAAATAGAAACGTTATATTGTTAAAACCTAATACTACCATTTGAAGAGAGAGTCAATGTGATATGAAGTGAAAAGTAAGACCCTTGACTTACTATTGTAATACAGGTTATCTGTAAATATGCGATTTTCCATGAGATGCTAATAGCTACTCATTTTATTGAAATAAAAAAGCATCCGACAGTCGTTAACCAAATGAATCATATACTTTTTCCTTTTCAATTTAGAATATGAACTGTCCAAATGCATTTATTCCATCGTCAGCGGAGAGCCAATACAACAAATGGTAGCTAATGAACATTGTTTAACAGAAAAGGAAAGATCAATTGCATACATTCATTTACATCCGCGTATATAGGTGTATTCGGGACTTCGGACACAAATAAACAGGAAAACCCGGGGGTTACGATGTTTCGTTGGCTGCTTATATCCAAATGGATTGGGATAGAAAAGAAAAAACAAGGAATGGTAGAGACCACCAAACTGGCAACCTTTATCTTTGTACTACTTTCAAACCATACCTACCACCCAGATACTAGAGACTAGTGAGCAAAAATATCAGTCCTTGGCTCCATTGCAGGACACACTTTCACCATATTAACCCGGTCAGACATGACATAATTATTTACAAATATTAGTTTGGTCGTGAAGTCTTATTTGAACAAGAAACAAAATCTTGTAGTAGTGGTTTGAAAGTTTATTAGAAGCAAGGCTCTTCAAGTGTTTGACTTCTACTCACAACATTCACAAACTCTTTTTCCAAGTGAATTTCATTTCGAAACATAAAGACTAGCTTCAAGTCTTCCACTATCTTTTTCCAACCTCAACTTCAAGTACTCTCTCTCAACTTCAACTCAATTGTTATCCTAATTCATACCGACTCTACATCCAAAGAAAGATCTAATTCCACTACCTCGCTTAAGTAATATCTTAACAAATGTACCTATCGTTATAACATAGTAGTATAGCACCAACTAAGTTTTGAACATTGTCAAATTCCAAAGTGAAAAGGTCATATTATCAGTTTCACATTCAAGTAGATTGGCATATGCCATATACTCATCCTCTGTCAATCTTTTGTTTGGTATAACTTCCAAGGAAACAATTGGAACATTAACCAGGGTGGAGCTAGGATGCTGCAAGGGAATTCATCACCAAAAACTTCACAGTATGCACAAGGTCAAAACTCAAAACTATTTTGTATGTAAATAATATACTTCATGTATAAATAGTAGATATATCTTTTCTCATATGTCAAGCCGATGGTCTAATAGAAATAGACTCTCAACCCTGCAAAGGTACGATACGATCTTGCGTTTGCATATATCTTGCCCTTCCCAAACCCCACAAGTGGAAATATACTAGGTATGTTGTTGTTCTAGTTATTGAATCCCGTAGGCCTTTCGTGTATTTACTTCTCTATATTTTGAATTCGCTTGTCGAAAATCCTAGCTCCCACACTTCAATCATCAATTTTTCAAACAACCCCCCCAAAAATTTATCTTTTCATACTCTAAAGTTCCCATCTTTCCAGAAAAATATTAACATAAACCCTATTTTTTTCACAATTTCATAGTATCACAATATACTAAAAAGGACGTAGTTACTAATAGTTAATCGTATTATTAACTATAGTCATTTCACGATACATAAATTTATTATACTTGTCATTTCATTTATTGCTCGATAGGCCAAGTAAGGGATAAGTAAAAATACACGGAATGAGTAGTTACAACATACAAACCTGACAAGCAAGGAAGCCTTTGTAATTAAGCAAACAATGAGAGAAGGAAACACAGGCTGGGTCACGGTAGCGAGCGGCGAGTAGGTCAGCGGATGCGGCGGCGCGGAGGTCAGGATCAGAGGAGAAATTATTGAGGAACAGATCGTAGAGAAGAGTAGATAGAAGCGTTGATGAACAAAGCTTGTTCCCCAAATGAAAAGAGAGTGAACGCTCAAGCGAAGAGTGAGATAGTATAGTTGAGTACAAATAGCTTGCTAATGCCGGTTCAGCTTCTGCATCCCGCCGAGCTTCTGCTTTGATCTGTGTCCATAACCAGATAGCTTCTTCCGCCGTGTCTGTCGGTGGATGCGGCGCCGCCGGCGAGGCGTTACGGTGTTCTTCGGCTGGCATATCGGAATACGACAGCGTTTTGATGGCGGAGTCCGTGAGGTTTTATTATCTCCAATTTTTAAGTGAGAATTTATGAAAATATAATAAGGCATGACACGTGTCACTTTCTAGAAGGTTCGAATTAAATTAAAAAATATCAAAAATAAAAATATATATATAAAAACAAATAGCAATACAGACAATACGATAATCAAAGTAAAACAAACAAGTAATGTAATAATAATATCGAAAAGCATAACATAATAATTCTAAAAAAATGACTATATAAAGGTGTATTCTATATTATCGTTAAATTTATAATTTGCAAAAATAAAGTCACTTAATAATTACTTTTTTTAAAATAAAACAATTTAATTATTTCAATATGTTTAAATTTTTTTTTTGGGACTTTCTAGAGAATTTACATTTCTCATTCTTTAACTATATTTAAATTTTTCTTTATGTGATTATAATAGTTATATTGTTTTTGTATTCTTCACGTGTGAACAGAATAAATTTGCTCATATATAATAGTTCAGAACTTACGTGGAAGATATAAATCGTATTAAATTAGTTTGATACGACGAATTCAATTATAATATTTGATTTTCAGTGCATTTTACCTTTGATTTTTAACATAATTGCCATGTTCATATATATAATAACTTAACGGTCTTTGGCCTCTATTTATGTTCATATATATAAAAATTTAACGGTCATTGGCCTCTATTTATGTTTAGTTGAAATTTTCAAATTATATAAATCTTATTATTTTATGTTGTGCTCTTCTTTTTTATATTTATATTTTTCATAGCATACAAAAATCGATAAAATGAGAGGTTTATCTTCTTTGGGGATAGTTTGACCTTGTGAATCGTTTTGACTGTAGTGACAATCCGGCTACATAGTTAAGGTCTTAACCGACGTACATGTAAATTTTCGGCAAAAAATATGTCGGAATGCTGGACACAAAAAAAATGGTGGACTAGCACACGATAGTTGACGAAATTGAAGGTTTACATGCTCTAGGGCTCGTTTGACCTTGAAATTGGTCGTTTTTGTCGTGGTGACCAACTGGCTTCATAGACAAGGTCTTAACAGTCATCCATGTAAATTTTCGGCAACAATCACGTTGAAATTCTGGATCACCAAAAATCTCATAGACTATAGCACATCAAAATCGGCAAAACAAGGGGTTAACCTGCTCTGGGGCTCATTTGACCTTGAAAATGGGTTATTTCTGTCGTGGTGATCAACCGGCTCTATAGCTAAGGTCTTAATGGATGTACATGTAAATTTTTGGTAAAAAAAACGTTGGAGTTTCGGATCACCAAAAAGATGGTGGACTATAACACATTGGCGAAATTTGGGGTTTACCTACTCCAGGGCTCATTTGACCTCTAATATGGGTCGTTTTGGCTGTGGTAACCCACTGGCTACATAGATAAGATCTTAACAGACGTCCATGTAAGTTTTCGACAAAAATCACGTCAAAATTTTGGATCACCAAAAAATATGGTGGACTATAGCACACAAAAATTGGCAAAATGGATGGTTTACCTGTTCTGGGCTCGTTTGACCTTGAAAACGAGTCATTTTGCCGTGATGACGAGCAAGCTCCAAAGATAAGGTCTTAACGGATGTCCATATAAATTTTTGGCAAAAATCACGTCGAAATTCCGAATCACCAAAAATTTTATGGACTATAACACACGAAAATTAGCAAAATGGGGGGTTTACCTGCTTTGGGCTCGTTTAATCTTGAAAATAGGTTGTTTTGGCCTTGATAACCTATCAGCTCCATATCCTACGGTCTTAATGGATATACATGTAAATTTTTTGCAAAAAACTCATCGAAATTTCGGATTACCAAAAAAGATGTGAACAACAAACAAAAATTGGTGAAATGAGGTGTTTACTTGCTCTAGGGCTCGTTTGACCTCTAAAATGGATTGTTTTGACCGTGGTGACCAACTGACTCTATAGTGAAGGTCTAAATGGAAGTCCATGTGAATTTTTAGCAAAATCATGTCGAAATTTCGGATCATCAAAAAAATGGTGGACTATAGCACACGAAAATCGGCAAAACGGGAGGTTTACCTGCTCTGGAGCTCGTTGGACCTTGAAAATGGATTTTTTAGCTGTGATGACCAATTGGCTCCATAGATAAGGTCTTAACGGACGTCCATGTAAATTTTCGACAAAAATCACCTTGAAATTTTGATCACCAAAATACCATAAACTATATCACACAAAAATCGGTAAAATAGGGATTTACCTACTCTGGGCTCATTTAACCTTCAAAATGGACCGTTTTGATCGTTATGACCAACCGGTTCCATAACTAAGATCTTAAAGGATATACATGTAAATTTTCAGAAAAAAACATCGAAATTTCAAATCACTAAAAAAGATGATGGACTATAGAACACGAAAATCGGCGAAATGGGGTTTACCTACTCTGACTCGTTTGACCTCTAAAATGGGTCATTTTGACCGTGGTGACCAACTGGATTTACAGACAAGGTCTTAAGGGACGTGTGTATATATTTTTGGCAAAAATCACGTCAGAATTACGGATTACCAAAAAACATAGTGGACTATAACATACAAAAATAGGCAAAATGGTGTATTTACTAGGCTCGTTTGACCTTGAAAATAGGTGATTTTTGCTGTGGTGACTAATTGACCCCATAGATAAGGTCTTAATGGACGTCCATGTAAATTTTTGACAAAAATAACGATCGAAATTGTGGATCACCAAAAAAATGGTGAACTATTGCACTTGAAATCGATAAAATGGGGGTTTACCTGCTTTGTGGCTTGTTTGATCTTGAAAATGATCCGTTTTTACCGTCAGAGTCAATTAGCTTCATAGCTAACGTCTTAACAACCGTTCACGAAAATTTTAGACAAAAATGACGTCAAAATTATGGATCACCAAAAATCCATGTACTATACATAGGAAAGGAATCTAGACATGATATGATTTTGATTTCTTTTTAGTTAAAATATTATCTTGATTGTAATAGTAATTAAATAATATATATATTATTTAATTTACTTGATTATAATAAATCAAATTTAATTTGATGTAAATATTGCATATACTGTGCTATAAAAAGCGCTATTTGTCCTTACGTAATTTTTTTTTTGGAGTGATCACTCAATTAATAGTTAGTATGTCAAAAATTACTTTTGAATTTTTAACTTATGTAGTCAATCTTAACGTTAAATTAGTATATATGTTATGTATTTTTTACTAGAAGCGTAAATCACTTGCTTCTCATGTGGTTATCAACAATGGTGTTTAATTGCAATTTAATTCCTCAAAATTTGGTCTGGCAAATTTTAATACTACAGAAATTATATGTAAAATTAGCCTCAAGCGGATAAATTAAGAATAAATTATTACTTAATATTTAAAACAATTAATTTCATTCTGGATATAACATTTAAACCCTTCACGTGTTTTATGCGGTTATCATAGTACGACTTCACCCCGATTGAAAACTTTTGCTAAAACAAGCGAAATGTGAGGATTATCTGTTCAGATCTTATCGCATACGAGCTTTGCCATCAACCTTAACATTAACCATTATTTATGCATTTAGTTTCAATCTTGATCAATTGGTCTTTGATTTTTGGTTGTGACTAAAAATAATGTATTTGTTGCATCTTTCTTTATATTTTAATCAAATCAGTACCTCTCGATCAGTTATTTATTTGATATTCATCATGTTAAAAAACAAGATAAGATAAAGAAAAAAAATACGAAACAATTTGAGCAAAACAATGTTAGAGTTCGATGTTTTGTTAAATCAAACTTCAGATGAATTCCTAAAATTTTTGAGTTTTAATCGAGGAGTATGATGAAACAAATAAAGTCTCTATATTGATTAGTGACTAAAGTTTAATTAATTTAAAAAATGATGGTTAAAATTTGATTATTAGAAGTTTTAAAAGTGACTATTTGCATATTTCACACCAATAAAATACATAAAAATTCGAAAGAGACCCTCAAATTTCTTGAACACACAAATGTCTTCTCTTTTCTTCTCCAGCATTCGTAGGCCTCTCTCTGTTGCTCTCAGAAGATTCACTCTCTGCAGATTTTCTTCCACTGTTACTTGTAAAGTTCCCATTTTTACTCTTTTTTTCCTTTGAAAGCTCTAATTTTTAAGTATTTATTCTCTTGTGGTTTGTTTTTTTGTGCAGATGCTACAGAGGAAGAAAAATCAAGATTCATTCACCCCTCTTCAGTTGTTCATCCAAATGCCATTTTGGGTGAGGTAAAGATTCAATCTTTATTCTGTTTATGTTTTTTTGTTGATGAAAATCTGTAGTCTTTACCATTTATAGATGTTTGCTGAGGTAGTAAGTTTAGTTTGGCTTCATTTGTCACATTCAATCACTTTCAAATTGGGGATAGGGGAAGGGTACATGGGGGGTTGTTTACAAGTTGGGAATACCCTCACCAATGAAAGTTAAGGTAGCCAACTAACTGAGCTACTAAGATTCTGTGGTATATTTCAATCTCGAACTAGTTGGGATCGGATATGCTGAGTATTGTCTTTGTTTGACTCAATGCTGACTTTCATAATAACTGCTCTTTTGATGCTTCTAATGAAAAACCAAGACTCATTAACACCTCTTAAGCTGTTCACCGAAATGCTAATGGATGATGTAAAGATACAATCTTTATTCTGTTTATGCTTTTCTTTTGATGAGTTTCTCAAGTTTTTATCATTTATAGATGTTTGTTCAAGTAGGAAGTTTAATTTTGCTTCTTTAGTCATATAATCATGTATACTTCAATGCCGAACTAGTTGGGGTCGTTTATATTGAGAATTATCTTAGTTTGGCTCTATGCCGACTAGGGGTGGGTCCTTATATGGACTTGGGAAATCCTCCTTGTTAGCTAGCTTTTGGGGTTGAGTTAGGTCCAAGATGCATTGCTTAACGGTGGGCTTAGTTTGCGCTATCTGAAATCCAAACTTTTTGGATATTTGGTTTGGATTTTTGGATTATAGATTGGACTTAGTATTTTGTTTTTAAAATCCATTGATGCTACTGATGAAAAACCACGATTCATTCACCCGTCGTAAGTTGTTCATCCAAGTGTCATTTTGGGTGATGTAAAGATTCAATCTTTCCTCTGTTTATGCCTTCTTTTCTTGAATTTATCAAGTCTTTACCAGTTATAGATGTTTGTTCTAGTAGCAAGTTTGATTTTGCTTTATTATTCATATAGTATACTTCAATCCCAAACAAATTGGGATCAGTTATATAAAGAATGGTCTTAGTTTGACTCTATGCTGACTGTCATAACAACAACCCTTTTACTTTATTTGGATTGGGACCTGCAATATTTTGCACATGGGTGTAGCTGTTTCTTTTCTTCATTAGTGTAGTTTGGTATATTAGGGCACTTGATTAGGATAGGAACCTCTGGTTATATCTTTTAGGGTAGTCCTGTCAAGCTATGTTGGAGCATCCGTGTCAGATCCTTCAAATGCACTACTTTTGGAGGATCCGACATGCACTTGCTGACTAATTTGAGTCTGAGCAATATAGCTGTCATGTCAAGTAGGGAAAGTAAGAAAAATGCTTCAAACTTTTAGTTGCATAGGAATAGGTCACGGTCAAGACTTTCATTAATGGGATTCAGAATATAAAGAAATAAATACATGAAGAAGCCAAATTCATTCGACATCTATGATATATGGATAAAAATTAATTTACGTTGAACAATTACTTGTGACCACTCTCAGAAAAGTAACAAATCAGCTTTTTATATAGAATGTAGTTTTTCGACAACCCCCTTGTGCTCCCTAGCCCCACCACTAATTATCAACATTTAGTTTTTTGCTCTAGTGTTTTTAATCTTTTATAACTTCTTAATTACAAGCTTGGTTAGTGAAGATTTGAGTTTAGAAATGGTTAACGCTGGATCCTTCCTCTAACAACCTTTACATTCTGCACTCTTAATTTAGAATAGGAATTGCCCTTCTCTCTACACTTACATATATTGGTGGTATTTCTTGTCACTTCTCTTGGAATTAGCGGACTTAGCTAAGAATAGAATGACTTGGAGGTAAAAAATCATAGGTATAGCCTAGTGGTTAGTGAAAACTATTGGAGACCATAGTTCAAGTCTCAACAAAGACAAAAGAAAAACTCCTTATGTTCCTTTTATGTGACATAGTTTGATTTGACATGGATTTTAAGAAAGAAATGAAGAATTTTGAAGCATGTGGTCTGAAACATGTAATAGCATCTCTGTGGATATAAAACTTTTGAAACTTGTTTGCGTGATTATAAAAGCTTCTCGTTAAACCGTGAAGTTTCCAAATTTATTTGTGTGTCATTCTTTTTGGAATGGACTAAAAAGTAAGTGTGTCACATAAATTGCAATGGAGGGAGTAATAAGTGGTTTCTTTCCATCTGCTTGAGCCTTGGTGGCAAGAGTTGGTGGTAGTAGGTACTCATTGAAATAATTGAGGTGCGAACAAAGTTGGCCATACACTATTAGAATTAAAAATAAGAGATCCATAAAGGTAATCCCGATTAGTTGGTATTAAGGTGTAGTTATTATTATACTTATATTCAGTACAATGTTTGCAGTGAGTCCTTTTATTCTAGTTAAAGATGTATCTTGGTGTAGAGATACTATGGCATTTACGTAACTATAGTTTACGAGAACCTCTGATTTTCCGTACAACTCAAAATATTTTTTGTTTGGGCTGAAATAAATATTGTGGAATGAATGCAGTGGATTCATATAGTCAATTCCGTTTGGGTGGGATTGACATATGTTTGGTTGGTTCATTGATTGATCTATTTGGATGTCACGTTTTTCCCTTTGAATCATAAGCTGGTTCATTGGAGATGTTCAGGTTTATATGTTAAGGCCTTAGGTGAATTAGTATTTGCAGATAGCTAAAGCCTAAAGCTTTTTCTGCATGTAGGGTGTTTCAATTGGTCCCTTCTGTACCATTGGGCCTTTCGCGAAGTTAGGGAGGGCTTGTCAACTGTACCCAGGAAGCCACATCTTTGGAAATACTGAACTAGGGGACAATTGCATCCTGATGACGTGAGTTAAATTTTCTTATTGTACTTGAGTTTTACTTCCTTTCTGTTCTCTCCAGTACCGTTTAGGGTGCATATTTTAAGCAGTGGTGCTGTAATTGGAGATGATCTTCCTGGTCATACAGTCGTCGGGAGAAACAATGTTTTTGGGCATCATGCTGTAATTGGTATCAAGTGCCAGGACATGAAATATAAGGTCAGTATCCTGATGATTAAACTCATTACCCAAAAAAATTAAAAAGAAATTTAAAAACATCATGATAGTGTTGACAGATAAACTTATTCCTGTTTTATCACAACATATAGATTTTGATGTGTGCTGCCGTTGAATGGAGTACGATGATCAGTTTCTTCATCATGATCACCCTTTCCTCCACTCTCAAATTTAAGTAGGTGGTGTTTATTTGAGAATGCAAATAATCATTATCTTGTTTGTAATTTGACAATTTCAGTTTGGGAATGAGTGTTATCTCGAGATTGGTGACAACAATGAAATCAGGGAACATGTATCCATCCATCGATCTTCAACTCCAAGTGATAAAACCGTATGAAACTAGCTCGTTAGTTTTTCTGTAGTGCAGAAAGTTATAAACTTTAGTACATAGTTATTTTTAACGAGCTTACTTACATAAACAGGTTATTGGTGATAATAATCTTATTATGGGCTCTTGCCATATAGCTCATGACTGCAAAGTGGGCAACAATAATATTTTGGCGAACAGTACACTTCTTGCAGGTCATGTTGTGGTGGAGGTGATTGACTATTCCTCTTTAGTCATTTTCGAGAAGCATGACCTATTCTGGAAAAACCAAATCAAACTGATAGATGATGGTTTAAATTCTTCTCGTACAGGACTATGCTCACACTGCTGGAGGTGTTGTAGTTCATCAATTTTGCCGTATTGGTTCGTATTCTTTCATTGGTGGTGGTTCAGTGGTGAGATTCTTTCGTAATTCAAATTAGTTGCTGTCTTGTAGTTTTTCGAAAGACTCATTCTTCCTTTCATGATAAGCTAAGATATCAACAGTTCCATAGTTTGGTGATCTCCTGATGTAAACATAATTTAACTTAGCAAAGCATCCATAACTACTTGACGCTTAAAGTTCTTTTGATTTGCATCTCATGAAAGCTTAGCTTAGAACTACTTACGTTAAGTTGAATATCATCAAATTATTTCATCTGCGTTTCTAAGATTAGAAGCACATATATTCTTGTACTGCAGCGCGTTAACTGTGATATATGAGATCACATATGTGTTTCCTTTTTGGGATCTCAATCTTTTTGTTCTCCAGGTTTCTCAAGATGTTCCAAAGTACATAATTGTCTCAGGGGAAAGAGCTGAGCTTCGTGGTTTGAATCTTGAAGGCTTAAGACGTCATGAATTCTCTGCTATGGAGGTTTGTTTCATTTTAAGAACCATTACCCTATGTTTCTAGCAAATAGATGTAGAAAGTTCAATTTTGATAAGCTAATTGGTCTGTGTCTCAGCTAAAAGCCTATATCGTGTTTTTTTCACGTGTTATTCCTCTGTTGTAATATTTGCTATGACTTGTTTTTCTACTTTCATGTCCTGTGCTGTTCATTCTGTAGAAAAGACACGCTGCTGCATATATTGGACATATACTAAGTAATAGTATCCCGATGAGAAAAAAATTCTATAGACTCTAAAGAAAGCCATACGAGACATTGCACAATCTGGTAAACTGAAACATGTGGTGTGAATTAGGTGTAAGTCACAAGTTCAAACCATGTCGCGGCGAAAACATGATTTTTATGTTAGGAGGAAAGGTAGGGGGGCGGGCGTAGGCCATACTTCCCAGAGTTTTGAACCTGCGCGCCAACTGGAGTTGAGCAAGAAGCCTAAAGGGGGTTGCTCTGATATCAAAAAAGAAAATTGTAGATACCTCCAAGGGTGACCGAGTTGGTTGAGCAGGGATCTCCCAAATGCGGTCTCAGCTTCGAAACCTTGCATGCTTTCTCAGTCGAGCTAATCGTACAAGTTTTGCCTAATGCGGTTTACCTCTCCTGTGTGGTTTGTGCACTATTACACTCGAGCAGGGTTCACCCTGTGCACACCCGAAGGATAAAGGCTGCGGGTTCCCTTGTCATCAAAAATAAATGTAGACCTTTTTTTCCTTTTTCCATTACAAATTTATCAAAAATAAATGCTATCAGTTTCAATATATTAAATTGCTATAATTTTGTCCATAACTTTTATATCTCTGATTTTAGTTTTAATATTTTCTTTCAAGTATCCAGATTAAGAGCCTGAGAGCAGCTTATAGAAAGATATTTATGCCCACTGATACGAGCTCCCGGAATATTGAAGATCGACTATCCCAAGTGGTATTGAGTTGCTTTGAACTTTTCGATTAGTAATAGCTCTCTTCTAGTATGATGTAAAAGGACACCGTATTTTCAGGAGCATCATGAAGACCTGAGTCTATTTCCAGCTGTCAATTCCATGGTTCAGTCAATACGTGATTCTTTTGCTGAAAAACGCCGTGGAATTTGCAAATTTAGAAGCTGGAGTGGGCCTTAGCATCTGTTCTTCGTAAGTCTTCTCTTTGTTTTATTTTCCATATGCCGTCCTAAAAGTATACCTAGAGCAAGTCTTCTCTATTAGAATTAAGACCACTATTCGTATGTAGACTAATGGTAATTCATTTTATTGAATACATGGTTCATAGTACTCACCGAGGGTCTATCAGAAACAAGTCAAACAACCTCTCTACCCACAGTAGGGGAAAGGTCTGCGTACATCTTACCGTCTCCAGTCCTCACTTTTGTGGGATTACACACTTGGCAATGTTGTTGTATTATCTAAACTCATTGGATATGTTGCGAAAAATTCATTACTGTTTTTGCAGTTAAGAATACTGAGTTTCACCTCTATCATGGTCTTCTGATCTCAATACCCTGACAAAGTGAAAACAAACAACGATATCCTGCCCGTCTTATGGAAGTCTTAGTAGAGTGAACGTTGCTGCACTAGGACCGTTCATATTCATGCTTTAAGCTCGTCATGGTAGAGTAACGAACTGAGAAGAAGTTCCAGATTGAATGGACTAAAATGAAGTTCATCATCTCATAGTACTTTGTATATCTCAACACTGCATTTTTTCCAGAATCTCGTGGTTGATAGTAGTAGTTCGTTGACCTGTTCTTCCTCTCCGCGGACAACTGTTGTATCCCTTGCTCTATGTCGTGGTGATTTCGACAACAAAAACTTCTAATTGATTCGAGCAGCCATATCGCGTGGTCATCGCCTTGTAATTATATGTAGAGAGAGCAACATTTGCTACAAATACCTTTCTCAGTTACTCTGTACCTGTAATTCTTCACTAAAGGTTATGAGTTTAGATTCTTGTGATGAGTACTCTCGTCATTCTGTTTTAATTTGTTTGTCTAGTTTTGAGTTGATACAGAGTAAGAAAGTAAAGTAGATTTTTGAATCTCGTGATCTTGAACTAATAGATACATTGAATGTATTAGTATGTCTTTTAATATTATGGTCTTGAACATTTTACGTGGAATAAGACAAATAAATTAAAACGAAAAGAATATGATATTGTATCTCCAATTTGTGATGTGCTAAAGATATTTCAGCAGGAAAGTTTTAGCAGAGAGATATTTTTGTTTATTTTGTTCTTAAAAAATCAAGATTCATCAAGGGGGTTGTAGAAGTACAATAATGATAATTTTTGTTTTTTTATTAGTGTTTGGTTATTATTTTGGAATCTCGATTTATATTTACATAGCGGAAAATTTGAAACTTCACGCTTTTTACCTATCCTCTTTTCCAATTTTTAGGATTCAGATTCGAGATTTCTGATATATAGATAATTTTTTTACATAGACAAACCCCCTTTTTAAAAAAACTAACATTAAGAAATATATTGTTTCTTTTTGTTGGATTTCTCATCCCATTTGCACCAAATTACTACCAAAAAAAAAAATCCCACTCAAGTATAATCCAATCTAGAAAAATCATAGGCTATTTTTTTTTTTTTAAAAAAAAAAACAGAAATAGTAAGCAATTCTATAAATTTAAATTTTGCTATTATGAGAAATATATATATTAATAAATTGAAAAATATCTTATATCTTGGTTAGCATGTTAAGTTATTTTCTTTCTCAAAAAGAAACAAATTTGAATCGTATAATAACTAAAAAGAAATGAAGAAAAACAAATTTATTATACATCGAATTTTGAACTCGTAAAGACTTTTAAAGATTTCTAAATCATTATAAAAAGAATATTACATAGACTGAATTTATTAATTGTCTCTTTATATACACATTCCAATTTCCAAGTCTTTGCTAGAAAATAATTTATGATTTTTTTGTACATATATTGGACTTATTACCACCCACCCCAAAATATAAAAAATAAAAAATAAGAAAATAAGTCTTTATTTATGCAAAATGTTCAAAAAGCCATTGATAGATCAACATCAAAAAATTTCCAAATATTTTCGACAAGATAACCTTATTGACCATTTTTCTTCTCAATAATAATATAGTTTAGTGCATACAACTATAATATACACTATAACTAGTTGCAGAGCCAGAAATTTTGGTAGAGAGATTAATTCATTCTAAATCCATACTCAATATGACGAAGTTTTGGAGTAATATAAAGATAATTTTTTATATGTTGTAAGTTGGAGCCGACTAATATTTACACTGAGTCCGGAGTCTAAAGGGTGAAAAATATTAACAAAAATTTCAAAACGGTATATGAAATTTATTTTTAAGTAAAATGGTAAAATCGCTCATGAAGTAGCGATTTTGTCCGCTTGAAAAAGTAAAATCCCTGCAATAGCAGTGATTTGTTAAATTTGATTATTTTTTTTAAAAAAAAAATTAAACAAAATCGCTCCCAAAGGAGCGATTTCCAAACTAAAATTTTTTTTTTAATATGTCGCTGCTGAGGCAGCGACTTAAGTTTAATTTTTTTTTAAAGTTTAAATAATTTTTTTTTTTAAAAAAAAAAATCGCAGCGATTTTTAATTAATTCTTTTTCTTTTTTTTAGGAAAAATCAAATCGCTAGAAAAATTTTTGATTTAAAATCGCTACCTTGGCAGCGATTTGATTTAAAAAAAATATATAAAAAATTTAATTAAAAATCGCTGCGATTTGATTTTTTTTTTAAAAATAAAAATTTGAACTCAAGTTGCTGCCTCAGCAGCGACATAACAAAAATATAATAAAATATATATATATTTTGAAAATTGCTCCTTCGGAAGCGATTTTGTTTAAAAATTTTTTTTAAAAAAAAAATCAAATTTAACAAATCGCTGTTATAGCAGCGATTTTACTTTTTTCAGCCGACAAAATCGCTACTTATGAGCGATTTTGCCCCTTTAGTTTAAAAAAAATTCATATATCGTTTTAAAATTTTTGTTAACATTTTTCACCTTTTAGGCTCCGAACTCTATTTACACTAGCAAAGACATATCAACATTTCTTTGGATGCAACCTTTTTTCTTGAACTCTCTATGAATACATAATGATTTGTGTACGATTCTAAGTGAACATGAAATGCTTTATGCACGATTAACGATAATCGACCTTTGATCATTATTTGCCTACGATAATTCCATCTTCTTTTAATTTTGTCGTTTGTAGAGACACAAAAAATAGTTGTTGCTTTCTACTAAAAAAAACTTCAACTTGGATAATATATCCAACCAACCAAAAACATTAATGTCCATCCAATCATCTTTTCTTGGCTATTTTCATAAAACCCTACCTTGTACTATACAATACAACACATCATCATTATATAATTTTTTTTTTAACTATATAGTTCTTGATATATACATAACCCTCTTCTCTTCCTCCCATTTCAACAACCAAAAAAAAAAATTAAAAAAATTGTGAAACTAATTCTTTTTTGTGTATGTGAAAATGGGGAGGAAGTGTTCACATTGTGGCTATATTGGTCATAATTCAAGAACTTGTAGCACTTTGAAAAGTGCTATTAGTGGTAGTAATTTTAATGGTGGATTAAGGCTTTTTGGAGTGCAACTTGATATTTCTAATTCTTGTTTTTCTAGTCATAATAATAATAATAATTTGAAGAAAAGTTTTAGTTTGGATTGTTTGTCTTTAACAAATAGCCACTTATTATTATCATCATCTTCTTCTCCATCTCTTAATGAAAATAGTAGTACTAATTCTATTGATAATAATGGTTATCTCTCTGATGGTACTCTTGTAGGTTGTGTTGGTGAAAGGAAAAAAGGTATGTAATTTTATTCATATATACTCATTGTATACACATATTACTTAAATATTTGCAAATTTTGTTCACTATATGGTCTAAATCCAAAATGTTTGCAAATTAAAAAAAAAATGATTAAGTGATAGATTATGTAGCTAAACATAAAAACTCATTGCTAGTCTTATTTATCAACAAGTTATTTATGTTTGCTATAAACTATTTAGCGCGATAACATTATGGCTAATTTCATTTATTTTGTATTCGCGCATAGTGAACATTTTTTCACATAAGACTAAAACGAGATATTATTAAACAGTGAAAATTTATATAATCGATACGACTTTTGAGTGGAATTGAGTTGTGTTAGGTGTAGTACATAAACATGTAGAATCTTTCTTATGAGCACTTGTACAAAACTTCAACTATATTGCCCTAATTGTAACTTATATATGAAAATATTCTATTAAGCAACCATTAATACTTATAGCAGGCCAGGCCAGACTGTTTATATCACACTTTTGATGACGCGATACTTTTTTCCAAATTCTGCGTGAACGTAAAATGCTTTTGTATCTTTTGATTATTGATATATATATATATGTTTATATTGGATGAATAGGAGTTCCATGGACAGAAGAGGAACATAGAAGATTCTTAAATGGACTTGAAAAGTTAGGTAAAGGAGATTGGAGAGGAATTTCAAGAAATTTTGTGACAACAAGGACTCCAACACAAGTTGCAAGTCATGCTCAAAAATATTTTCTAAGACAATCAAGTCTCAACAAAAAAAAAAGACGTTCAAGTCTCTTCGATATGGTAAATATATTATTTTTCGAATTATCGATACACCTAAAATTAGATATGAACTTTGTTGCTTATAGAATTATTTGTGGCTAAATAGAATGAACAAATGAATTTTTGATGTTTAGTTAATAGTAGTTAAACTCATGGTTTTTAGTAGTGGATTTATTTGCTAAGTAGAAATTTTGAGGTATATGTTTGTTCGAATTTTTCAAATATATTATCATACGCCGATGATGAAGCCAACTTTGTCCTAGCTAAGGGGTGTTTTTAACTAGAAAATTACATTGCGTAAATAGGTAAAAAAAATAAATTTAATGCATATCTGTTATTGTATGTATGTTGAATTTTTTTTTTAATTTTTTGTGTGTTTTACTGCTTTATATTTTAACTCTTTTAAGTGAAAATTCAGGCTTCACTACTATCGCAGACATAGCATTACTAAAACAAGTGAATTTTCGTCGAAACGAACACATGTTCTTTGATCCTATGATATGAATGCATCTAGAGGATCGAACAAGGGTATGATTTTTTAAAGAATATGAGTAACATGACATTTAAGTTATACGCGATCAAAGTAGTTTACCTATTATAATAGGTTAATTACTATTAGTGCTCATAATAGAAATTTACTTATAATTGACCTGATCGTGTAAATATATTATTATTTTTTGGACATATAACTAATTACTAACTCTTTTTTTTTTGTTAACATGATATAGGCAAGGAGCAACAACAAATATGTAGATTTTGGTCAAGAAATTACAAGACCATCTCCATTAGACCTAAATTCATTTGGAGAAAAGTGTGAAGATTCTATTTGGAGTTATGGATCACAAAATTCTCATCAAAATAAAATTCCAAATAAATCCATTTCTTCAAATGGAACTCTTGATTTGGAACTAAGTCTTTCATCTCCAAGAAAAAATATTGTGGATAAAAATAATAATTCATCCAACACTACTTTCATGAATATTGGACCAATTAAAGTTACCTAACTTGTACTAATTAATAATCCTTGTATAACTTTACTATTAGAGTTTTTAAGTGATTAATTAGCACCAATGTATGTATTGTTTTCTTTTTTCAAGGTAAAAAAAAATTACAATATTATAAGTCCATTTTTAATAATAGTATTCATTTCTTATTCTCCATCAACTTCAATTTTTTGCGAAGAATTCTGACTCTTTAAAAATATATCAGATCTTTTATAAACACACTATTTTTGAAGAATTCAATACGCATTCCTCAATATTTTGAAGAGTACGAGTAACATAAATTAGAACAAAGCACTTCATGAGAATTTCTTTCCTGATATTTTCTCTATCTCAAAATAAGTGTAGTCAGTACCGCTTTAGAAATTCAGATAAAAATTAGTAATCGTTTCCAACTAAATATTAAATGACTAATTATTTTTTTTATTTTAAAAAGATATATATGTTAAAACAGCTAGCATTTTATATTTTTCAAGTCTGCTATTATGTGATATCTCCAACTAAGATATACTTGGATTTTTTGGGGTTAACTTTTACCTAAAAAAAAAAGGGTCCATCACTACTATTACTCCAAAATTAATAAGACAAAAGAACTAGAGAAACACCAAAAAGAAAAATAAAATACAATTCTCTTTTAATAATCACGATATTCTGATTAATTTGTTTGCATCTCAGTTAATTTTATGAAGTCTTTATTACCTTTCATGGTCGAATAATTCTATAAAAACAATAATAAAATATTCAGTATAATTCTACAAATAGAGATTGAAAAATATAAAGAGTACGATCTAATTGTTTTAGATAGATCTTCTAATTCTGTCCACAAAAATTTAAAGAGTTAGATAAAATGAAAAACTACATTATCGAAACGTGTTTAAATTGGAATCAATAAATAATTGTACCTTCATTTATTTATATATATATATATATATATACACCTAAAAATAGAGACAAGTAATTTGACATTACTTGACAATGGTCAATGGACCACTATAATAACTTTTAGAAAATTTAGGATGATGAATCATATTTGTCGAAATTAAATGTTTTAACTAGTTAGTAAAAATAATCATATGAACCATATTCAAAGACTTATCGGTTGTTCAACCTAGCTAACTCATAACTGAAAATTCGAGACGTATTCAAAATTTAAAAGTTCTGAATATTACAAAGAAGATGATTAATTAAATCAACTTTGAGCTTCAGCGCGGTTGTCTTCTTGAGTTGTATGACAAATAGATTGAATTATAGAATATCGAATAAAGTTTATGTACGCAACTTTAATCCTATTTTATGAAGAATGAAGATAGATAAATGTTGGATGTGTCTATATGCACGTATCACTAAAATCTATTAACTTCTAAGAGTATGATGTTCGATGTGAAGATATCTTCTTAAAAAATTCTAATATTCGATGATTAAAATTTTAGGAAGAGTTAAAGGGTCAACAATACGTTCAATCTATCCCACTTTATCGAGTTTCATATCTAAACTGTTGAGAGAGTGTGTTCTACCTAAACATCACTCAATAGTTAGCGAAACACACCTCAGCCAATTTTTTTGATGTGTACACTCTCTTTTGTTTGGAAAATTTTTTCATGTGAGATTCCAAGCGGAAATAATTCAACTGTGACAAATCTAAGTAAATTGATATTAGAAGTTAATAAGTTTTATTATATAAATTAATTTATTACAACCGTGACATTCATCGTCTTCTTCTCCACCTTCTTAGTTATGGTATCATCTTTGTCGTGACATCGACATCTCCGACTTGAAAGATGGAGTTTTAAAGAAATTAATTGAAAATATATTTTTTAAAAATTAAAAAATCATTATATATATTAAGTGGACAAAAATACGAGTCCAAAGCCTAAAGGGTAAAATAAATTGACAAATTCTAAAAGGATATATCAAAAAATTTTCTGACGCCAGCCACATAATTCGCGCTATTAATAGCGATTTTACCGTTTTGATTAAAAAGTTTTTTGATATACTTTTTTAAAATTTTTATCAATTTTAATCTGGTCAACACCTAAATGTTTTTTTGCTAACTATTGAGTGATGATTCAGATAGAAAATTTATATTTTCAATATGAAAAAGATTTTAGATGTATTTTTTTTTTGCACTTTATTATAAAACATTATCAACAAGACCCTAACATTCTCAATACACATATAACACACTTATCTTTATATTTTTGTCATTTTCTTAGTGGTGGGGTGAGGGTATCTTTTAGAATTTGCTATAAAATCTTGTGTAAACTTAAATACTTACCTAGCAATTGTCAGCTGGTCCTACATTTACTTTATAGAGATAGTGACTTTTAGAAAGAAAAAAAAATACAAAGAATTATTGAGATAAATATTAATTTATGTGATATTGTTCGATTGAATAAAAAAAATATTTTTCATAACTGAAATATTTGATAGTTTATGTAAACTTTAACTAATTCAAAGATACCTAGAAACACCCGATAGCTAACACAGGTATCAAGTGACTTTATTCGTTCAATCAAATGAAAAGAAATATCCTATACTTTTATTTATTTATTTAGGATTTGAATGTGATAAACTCATAATTCTAAGACTTTCAAAAACTTATCATTTAAAATAAATTTTAACTGTGACTAAATATTATTTCATTAAAGTTAAATTATTTCTAAATAGAAAAGTATAACATTGTTTTCAAAATTATTATAAAAAAAATAGTATATAAAGTGAGATGGAAGGAATATATATTACTAGCAATGAGTTGTCAAGAAATACACAGTACTCATTGTTCCTTCTTGTCACCATTTATTGATGTACTCCAATTCAACAACTCCAATGTTTTGGACGGTGAAATGTAAGCAAATCTTATCCGTATTTAAACTCTCGATTTGTACTCTGAATCAAGTTAAACAGATTGAAACGGAGGAAGTATCTAATTTCTTTCTTTTAGTTTGGTCAATTAGTGTTCAAATTTCCAATAACTTTTATATATATATATATTAACTTCATTTTCAAACTTAGAATTTCCTTTTGTTGTATAATGTATAATTCCTTGTAATAGTAATAATATTTACATATGCTAAGACAAAGCAAATTATTATCCACTGGCTTTTCTTCTATCTTCATTGAGACAATTATAAGCATCCTTTTTGTCACTTGTGAGTTTGGACCATTGATAGAGCAGGACCATAGAGGAGACTAGAAACTTTCTATAGAGCCCACATACCCCACACCCACCCCTACCCCCACCCCACATCCTAACATTCAAGGCATAGGGTTAGGAATTGTTTTTTCTTAAATGATCATGGTGTTCGAGCCAATTTTTGTGCCTCTACTAAATCCACGGGATACATGTTACCTCACATCAACAACAGGGTGTCTTTTGGTCTTCGGGACCTGTGGTTTGTGTTAAGAAATAAACTCACACATTATCGAGGTTTCTTTGAACTCTTCTCTTTATTATTGTGGTTTTCGAGTCCGTCCTATACCAATACTTAGTTGATACTTCCCATCAGCATAAGTATATCAGATAAAAAAGGAAGAAATCACATGTGTCATTTTGCCTTCATCGAAATGTAAACTTAAAGACCTCATGATTCTCTTTCAACTTCATCGAGTCACATGCAAAAAAATATCTTTTGAACATCATTCTTTAGGCCTAGAGAGTCAGCTTCGTATAACATATGATGTTATTTCATTTTTACTTGTTACCTCCTACCAGTACAGTTATCAGATAACATTGTCTAAGCATAGGTACGATACATGAGAAGAATTCACTTTATGTTTTTTGCTCTACCGAAATAAACCCTAATTTTCACCCAACTCATTGATTGTTACATAAGTCCAAAAAAATAACAGATATACACATACAATACACACAGCATGAGAACACTATTTGGGTCCCCTCTTGTTAAAACCATACACTGTTTTGTTGGACCACTGCTTTTAGCTTAGACATGTCAATTCCTCATTTGGAAACCATTGTTAGGAGTGTAAGTTTTATCAGCATGTTTGTGTCCTGTCTTGTATATATAAATAACACATGGATGACTAGTTTTGGATAGTACTATGGAAAAGATTACAAGTTGTATAGAATGAGAAAAAATAAACAAGCCAAACTATACCACGTCTCAACATTTAATACCATGTATTTTCTCTCTGTTTCAATTTATATGACAGCTCAAAGCTCATGGTACCTATTGTTCGTTTTAGCTCAATTGTGTACCGCGTAAACTTATGCTATGATGATTATAAAACTCATAACTTTCCTCCCTTTCTAATGTTGAATTCGTCTAAGATTTCTAGCTATGTATATTTTAAACTCTTAGTGCCATGGGCCTCACAACATTTAACACATAAGGAGTAATTAAATGTGATTTCGAGCTATGTATATTTTATAAAAAATTTAAATTGCAAACTGTCATGTTTTGTATTTGACAGCAAACACTTTATAATGTTAGACCTTTGTTTTCAAACTATTGTGTCTTAGTTCAACACTTGACCTTTATAAATTATAATATAATAACAAGACGAACAAAACTCAGCCCACTTAACATGACTTCACCAGGCCCAACAAATTTGCTTAATGGGCCTGGTCTTTCACTCCAAATTTCAAAATGGCCCAACTCACCAAGCTTCTTAAGTTGAGCCTTCGCCGACTGCCCCGGAATCCATGGACTGAAGCTTTAAAGGACCAGGTCAGGTCTAATCCCACCCGACCCACTTGACACGTCTAGTTCAATGCACCCTCGAGTTGCTTCATTAAAGTTACTAGGAATTGTCCCACTCTGGTTAGGCATTTCAATAATATGCAAAACCCACGAGTGGGGCCTGGAAAGGGAAGGATGTACCCAGATCTTACCCTCTATCTTTACGGGATGGCCAAAAACATTGGTGGAAAAATGAAACAAATTATCCTCCATTTAGTGTGAACTTCATGTTTTTGGTTTTTTTATGCATCAAACTTTATACATTCTAGGAAATCCAGCCATGAAAACAAATTTCATTTGATACTTTATACAGATACAAGCATAATACCAGAAATGGAAAATACCAATGGGAAGGACTAAAATAGGTATAGATAAAATTTGGGAACCTATATTATAATCTTTACAAGAGAGGATAGTCAAATATAAATGCACAACAATTGTAGAAAAATAGTACCTTTCTTTTGTTTCGTATCAGTTCCGGAATTGGTGGATAATGGGTCTGCTCTTCTACTCCTCTCTACTTAATAGACTTGGTTCCCCGGCAAGAGTTGAACTCATGTGTACGTGTTGTAGAACCTTTGTCGTTGAACCAAAGCCTAAGGTGATGGTTTTCCTTCTCCTAGAGCTTATGTTGGATGCCTAATAACTATCTAACTGACTGCAGCTCAGAGATCGAACTTCCCCATAGGAGGAACGTCACCTCTCATTACTCTCCAAGGGCCACCATAAAACATTGGTTTCATTAGAGGCACATCTTGCCCAGGGTGGTCTTCCCAGTATTTCTCCTGTCATTATGATAAAAACAAAGAACTCTTATATTAAAAGACGAGAATTTGGAATTGGCAGTAACGCTGGAAAAAAGAATATCATTCTTAATACACATGAGGAAGTCTTTACGTTGAGCAAATGTATAACGTAGAAATAGCTAAAAGTCAAGAATAAGATCAGAGAGAGGAGAAAACAACCGAAGCAATGTGAGTAGCTAAACTAGATGTAGTTCTTCCAATTCATTGGACACATACGTCAAAAAATTAAGTAGCTAACTTGATTTTTACATTGATAGCGGTAGAAGAATCCATAGAGTTGATTAATAATCTAGTTTATGATTAGAAACTGTTAATAATACATTTGGGAATTATTAAGTAATCAAAGACGAATTTCATTAGGATGATTCAGAAGATTCTGGAGGCTAGCAAATACTTAAATGAAGCTGTTTTTTTCAGAAAGGATCGTTTCCAATCGGATGAAGCTTAATCCGAGAAGGGGCACATAGATAATAGTCTTAGTTACTTTAAGGTTGCAACAAAGAAGGGAAAAGGTATTGTGTGTAATCAGCCAAGGAGGGGGTCAAGCAAGGAGGACAAAGGATCAGAACGACCTTCAATCAGATGTCTTACATGCAGTGGAGTCACTTTAGCATCAAGTAAATGAAATAAATCTTGCTCCAAAATCCGGTCCATGGAAAAAAACTCCGAGTAGGACGAGTTCCAGAGTTAGGAGATGGTCCAAGGATGGAGAGAGAACAATGTGCTCACTCCTACTGCAGCATTCTATGGATAACAAACATGGGCTCACAGACAACTTTTTGAAAGGCTAGGAGTGACAAAAAGGCGGCAAAGGGCTCGGAGAGCTAAGTCTTACGTGTCTCCTCGTTTCTTAGCTGCTGAGAAATTTAATGGAGAATATATTTCTAGAATAATACATTTATAGTACAGGAATTTGATTGCTAGGCTTTTCTACCCTTTTTTCTTGTACTGTGGGAGATGTTATGTACAGATATTTAGCCAAGAATTCATACGGAATACTTCAATTAGTCCAATGGAAGAGTTCATATTCAAGTTACCAATGGCAGAGACAGCCACCTTTTTGTTCATGGTTGGTAACACTAGTTTGAAATGAACAACTTTTTCTTTGTGTAAAAAGAATAAAAATAAAAAATGAAGTTGTTTTTCTGATGTCAAAGGTACAAGGTTTTCAACTGAGCACCTAACTATTAGGGAAGGTTTTTGCAGAAAGTTGAACCGACAGAGTTAATATGCAAAAACCTAGGATCGCCTAGATGGATAGTTATCCTTAGATGGGAGAGATAAGCTGTTTAAATGGGGAGTGACTATAAATTTCCATTATATGATCAAGACAATGAAAGTCGCTCACATTTGTTTTGCTTGTATGATTTCTGCCCACATCAGGCAGAAGCTTCTCAAACGGCAAGGTATCAACAGAAACACAAGACAGTGGGAAGATGAACTACAATGGTACCTAAGTATGCAAAGGAAAGAAGTTCAAGAGCTGAAGTACACAGACTGAATCTTGCAGCGGCAGTATATCATATTTGGAGGGTGAAGAACTTAAGAATGATGTGTGGAACTCTCATGCTTTGAAGTAACACTTCTCATGTAACTCTTTATAAAGGTAATGTTACAGATAAACATTACCAAAGAGGTAGGGAACTAGTTATATTGTAACCTGAATGGCTCCTTCACCATGTATAAAAAACGAGAGGAGGCAAGGTCCATTTCCAATATACCCTGCACTAGAACTATCTATATTTGGGCATTCATAATCTTGCCTACACCCGCCAACCAAGAAACCATCGGTGGTTTCAACTTTTAAAACTAACAACACAAAGCAGCTATCCCCATAAATATGTCAAAAGAAATGGCAAGCAGTAAGTGCTTAAAAAAGGATGTAAAGCCACTATACCTTGTAGAGTTGTTCAGTGATGGCTGCTCCAATAACCCCGGTATAAAATGCACATACGTAGATAGTAACAAGAGGAGTAAACGATTTTGGTCTCCTAAATGGTTCTACCATATCCCAGAGGAGCGTCTTTTCCCATTTTGTGTAGACATAATCTGCATATTTCCTCCATAAATACGTTGCCATGTCCACGAGATCCTTCAATTATCAGTTAAACTGTGCACAGAAGAAATATTTGGTTAATGGAAGATGTAGCTATCAATATGTAGAAAACTGAAACAAGATCTTTTAAGGGATAGGCCTGATTAATCCCACAAGTAGGGTATGGGAAGAAAACGCAGGAAAGCCATAATTTAACTTGAAAAAAAGCTTCAAGTTTCAAAAGATATCAGATACTAGGAGAGGTATGTCATGTATCCTAATGAAGCAACAATGATATGAGATCATTTTTAAAATAGAAAATACACTATTTAAATAAGAAAAAATCTAGGGCCAAAACTTTGAACAAATAAGCGAGCACTAATTAACATTAAACACAGAAACTGAATGACTAATTAGTTATCAAATGCAAAAACATCAAGATGAACTTCAGCCAAACTCATATCCACAACAGTCAAAACAATGACAAATTCACCTAAGACTTCGCCTTATGAAACTAAAATCAAGTATAGACTAATTGAGAATAAAGAGACAAGGAAGCAATGGAACTACACATAAAAGGAAAAGAAAATAACTTTTGGATCAGCAAATTCCATCTATTAGCATACACAAGAACTAAGGGAAAACAGACAATGAACTTTTCAAATGGAAACTCAACTAAGAGAAATAAACCGAAACAGACTAACTAGAATATCCTTCTTTCTTTAACAATTTGAGCATAACATATTAGAATTTGAAGCAAAATAGGGGGGTTAGGAGTCTAGCGCAACAAATGACTACAAACAGGGAGGGACAACACTTTGACAATAGACTCTATTTTGATTAAAACCAGACTTGATCTCGTGTTCATCATCAAGTTCTCAACATTCCACGTATGTCAAACCATCAGAAAACCAAATCACTATCCCCAAAGACCCAAAAAAAAAAACTTAAAACATCCAGATCAGAGTTAAAAACCTACCCCCTGAACTCGAATAATTCCCAGATACTTCAGATCAAATAATAAGCTGGCCAAACATGTCTATTGGACAAAGTCTAATTTAAAGCACTTAAAAGAGAGCTAAACTGCCACTTTGGAGAACATATACAGAATCATGAAAGGTAAAGCAGGCATAACACTTCATTTCAATATTAAACATAGCTCGAGAACATGCCAATCAATTTTGAGACTCCTGCACTTATCTGAAGACGATACCAACAGCAAATAATGTAGTGCCTGATGCTTGAAGATAGAGTAAGGTAGGTATAGGCAGATAATAGTTTGACAACATTCCAGTGAACAGATTCGGGATGAGGAGTAATGAAAACACGAAATATACCTTGATTCATACAATTTAGCTTAAGACAAAGATTGAATAACACGACGTCGAACATTGATTGATTATTAATGCAGATTCATAACAAACAGAAAATAAACTAAGACGAGTAATCATAATACAGCTCTGGAGGCAAAGAGAGTGAGAATAATAGCAAATTCAGATTGTAAAATCAGTCCAGAATCCACCTTCAATATTCACACATACATATTCAACAAGCGAAAGATCAAAATCTCGATCACACGAGAAACCGTTACCCTTACTAAAACTATCGGTGAACTCAGCAAACAGACAGAGCCAAAATAAGAAGAAATGACATTAAGCATATTCACCAACTAAATTACATTAAGTATTTGGAGAACTTAAAGACTTTTTAAGGCTAATTAGTTAAGTTCTAACTTAACTAAAACACATTATTCATCAACTAAAACACATTAACTTATTTGAAGAACTAAGTGTCAACACTAGATGGACACAAATCGATCTTGCAAGAAAATCGATTTAGTCATAAATAGGATCAACTAATGTTGATACTTATCCTTAACAAATATATTATTTCTAATTTTAAAGCTAAGTGTCAACACTAGATAGACAGAAATCAATCTTGCAACAAAATCGATTTTGTCATCAATAGGATCAACTGTGTTGGTACTTATGCTTAACAAATATATTATATCTAAATTTAAAGCTAAGTGTCAACACTAGATGGTCACAAAATCGATCTTGCAAGAAAATCGATTTAGTCATCAATAGGATCAACTAGTTTTGATACTTATCCTTAACAAATATATTATTTCTAAATTTAAAGCTAAGTGTCAACACTAGATGGACACAAATCAATCTTGTAAGAAAATTGATTTTGTCATTAATAGGATCAACTAGTTTTGATACTTATGCTTAACAAATATATTATATCTAAATTTAAAGCTAAGTGTCAACACTAGATGGACACAAACCGATCTTGCAAGAAAATCGATTTAGTCATCAATAGGATCAACTAGTGTTGATACTTATCCTTAACAAATATATTATTTCTAAATTTAAAGCTAAGTGTCTACACAAGATGAAAACAAATCAAGTAGGTGGATACAAACACATTATATAAAATAATTGTATTTGAACTTTAAAGATATAGAATCACCAAACCTTATCTCCAACTTTGAAGAAAGAAGCAATATAATGTTGTATCAACTTTTTTATACGTTGAGCTTCCTGAGTTGCCTAGCACGAAAAGAGTAAAAAAGTTAACACTAGAAAAACAGAGTTTGAACTTACTTACACGCACATGTTACATACAAGAAGATCAAGTAGGGCATTAAGTCATACTCTTAAGTCATTTGTATTTTTATTTCAAAATAGTTCGATTTGATTCACTAACATCAATAGCTCAACTCAAGTATGGATTCCCACCAACCTACTAATTTATCCCAAACACGAGGATGTATGATTTTTTCTTTATGATAGAACCATTTATTAACAACAATAATATTACATCTCTACCATAATAATAGTACTTCAATCACTTAAATAAACAAAATTGGAAATACTAATAACACTTCAAGCACTTCAATAAAATTCTTTATTCTAATAACACTTCAAGCACTTCAATAAAATCTTAGAAGGGAGATGTGCATACAAAAACGCAAGCAGAAAGAAGCAACTCTCAAAGTCAGAAAACTAGTTCCTTTAGGTGGTCCTAAAGACTGATGAACATCAATACAAAAAATTATGAGGTAATAATAAAAAAGGGGTAACAAACTGTTTGATAACTTATGCACATCATTAAGAAAATTATGAGGTAATAATAAAAAGGGAAAACAAACCTGGACAGATCCGTTTGGTACGAAATCACAGGCATTTGAGCCTCAGCTTGAGCAGTTGGTGCTGTTGCTATCGCCCTCTAGCCGAGCTGCTGGCTTGCTGTCGTTGGTTGGAGCTGCTGGACGCCTGCGGTTCTGCGGAGTTGTGGCTGCTGCTGCTGCTGCCGGATGCTCGCCGATGGCTGGCTGTTGATCCTCGCCGGAGTTCGCTGTGGAGAAGAGACGGGAGGGGGATAGAGAGAGGGGTCGAGGGAAGAGGAGAAGAGGAAGACGAGAGGGAGACAGAGGATTCGCCGGGGCTGCTGCTCGCCGGTGATCCGTTCGTCGGAGGAGAAGAGGAAAGCGGGGCGAGGGGAGAAGAAATGAGGGAAAGAGAGAGAGAGAGAGGCGGGTGAAGGGGGTGGGTATGAGAGAGATACATTTGAGTTAATTTGAGTTAGGGTTTTGATATTTTTTTTTAAGAGAATTATTTAATTTATCGATCACGGAATGTCAGTATTTTTTAGAATTATTAATTTATCGATCACGAAATATCGATATTTGTTAAATTAATTATTTATATTTAATAAATATCAATATCGTGAATTTAATATTATTTAAATAAAATAATAATTTAAATAGGTCGGTATATATATATATAAAAAAAAATAGAAGTTTAATTTAATAAATTTAATTTGTCGATCAAGTTAATTTTATAATTTAAATTACATTCCTCCTAATTATATAAATTCAAATGTAATATATAAATCTCGCCTTAAATTGATCATCGATATTTCTTTCATTAATGATGTATTTCATACATAATTACTCAATGTATTTCATACTCCGATGAAGTATCCTTTACATGTAATCATAATTAGGAAGTGATTACTACACTTGACGTACGCTCAAGATCGAAAGTATATAATAATACTATTTCATATTCGAAGTTCACGATTAGACGACGGACTAATAGATTTGTATGTTACTCTAGAAATATAAGTATAATTATATTATATCCTAATTCATAACAAAGTAGTTTCATACTCTAAATATAAATTATAGAAATTTTTTTATTTATTCCATAGAGTCTAACTTGTTGTTTATAAAAGTATACAAAATTGTTACACTTTATGAACAATTAATTGTAAGTTTCAAATGAAATTTTAATATTATGCTAATAGCAAAAATTATAATTAATAAAAATACTTTAAACAAATCAATCTGTGTATGTTGCTTTTATTGAAAGTAATTAGATATAATAAAAAAATATCGACCTCATGAGACCGATATCACATTAAACTTTAAGAGAAATAACAAGTAATCATGTTAATTATATATATATAGATAGATAGAGAGAGAGAGAGAAGTTTAATTTTATAATTTTAATTTATCCATCAAGTTAATTTTATAAATCTAAATTATACACCTCCTAATTATATAAATTTAATTTTATCGATCAACGAAAGTTTATCAATATCAAATCTAATATATAAATCTCTTTAAATTGATCATCGATATTTATTTAATTGATAATGTATTTCATATGTAATTAATTAACGTCTTTCATACTCAGATGAAGTATCCTTTACATGTCATCATAATTAGGAAGTGATCACTATACTTGACATACATTCAAGATCGAAGTATATAATAATACAATCTCGCATTTCATACTTGAATAGATTATGTGTTAGCTCTTCACCTTTACATCATAACATGAGATATTAAGTTCACGATTAGACGCCGGACTAATAGATTTTTGTACATTACTCTAAAAATATAAGTATAATTATATCCTAATTCATATCAACGTATTTCATACTCTAAATATGGATTATATATATTTTTTTAATTTTCTCACTTAGTCCAACTTTTTATTGATAAAGTATACAAAATTATTACACTTTTTGAACAATTAATTGTAAGTTTCAAATAAAATTTTAGTATTATGCTAAATAACAAAAATTATGATTATTAGAAATATTTAAAAAAAAAACAAACCAACCTCCGGATGTCGCTTCTATTAAAATGAATTAGATAACAAAAAAAATACCAATCTCATGAGGTCGGTATCACATTAAATTTTAAGAAAAATAAAAGGAATCATATTAAATAAATAATATTGACATCGAGAGGTCGGTATATTATATTAGTTTATTTTTTAACTTATATAAAACCGTCATCCAGAGTACGATTTATTTAAAGTTAATTGCATAATATAAATATTTAAATTAAAACTAATTAAATTGCATGATATTTAATTTTACCAATTTTTGAAAGTCGATATTATAGTATTTTTTGTTTTTTAATTTACGCAAAACCGTCCTCAGGAGGTCGGTATTTAACTGAAATAACATCACCGACCTCATGAGGTCGATATTTAGAAGAAGAAAAAATACCGACTTCATGAGGTCGATATTTGAATGAAATAAAAATACCAACATCATGATGTCAGTATTTGAATGAAATAAAAATACCGACCTCATGATGTCGATATTTGGATATGGATGAAATAAAATACCGACCTCATTAGGTCGGTATTTAGATGAAAGATAAATATCGATCTCATGAAGTCGATATTTAGATGAAGTAAAAATACTGACCACATGAGGTCGATATTTGGATGAAGAAAAAATACCGACTTCATGAGGTTGGTATTTGGATGAAGAAAGAATATCAACTTCATGAGGTCGGTATTTGGATAAAATAAAAATACTAACTTCATGAAGTTAGCATTTGGATGAAATAAAAATACCGACCTCATGATGTCGGTATTTGGATATGGATGAAATAAAAATACTGACCTCATTAGGTCAGTATTTAGATGAAAGATAAATACCGATCTCATGAAGTCAGTATTTAGATGAAGTAAAATACCGACCTCATGAGGTCGATATTTGGATGAAGAAAAAATACCGACTTCACGAGGTCGGTATTTGGATGAAATAAAAATACCAACTTCATGATGTCAGTATTTGGATGAAATAAAAATACCGACCTCATTATGTCGGTATTTAGATGAAAGATAAATACTCATGAGGTCGGTATTTAGATGAAGTAAAAATACCGACCTCATGAGGTCGATATTTGGATGAAGAAAAAATATCTACTTCATGAGGTCGGTATTTGGATGCAATAAAAATATCAACTTCATGATGACAGTATTTGGATGAAATAAAAATACCGACCTCATATGTCTGTATTTGGATATGGATGAAATAAAAATACCGACCTTATTAGGTCGGTATTTAGATGAAAGATAAATATTGATCTCATGAGGTCGGTATTTAGATGAAGTAAAAATACCGACCTCATTAGGTCGATATTTGGATGAAGAAAAAATACCGACTTCATGAGGTCGGTATTTGGATGAAATAAAATTACCGACTTCATGAGATCGGTAATGTCAGTATTTGGATGAAATACCGACTTCATGATGTCAGTATTTGGATGAAATAAAAATACCGACCTCATGATGTCGGTATTTGGGTATTGATAAAATAAAAATACCAAAAATAAAATATGTTTATTCATTTATTTAATTTAATATCGAGGTCAAGAAGTCGATTTTTATTGTAATTAATTTTTTCCGCGAAAAATACCAACCGTTTGAGATCGGAATTTTTTTTCCCTCCTTACTTTGTCTAAAAACCAACTAGTTTTATATTTTTAACAATACTGACCTACGAAGGTCGAAAATTACAGATATCATTGAGATCAGTAATTTTTAGGTCGATATTCACTGTTTTTTTAGTAGTGAATATTAAAGTACAAATTATTAAAAATTTGTAGCTTGACTTATAAAAACTCTCACTCTCACTAGTATTAATTCTAGCTCAATTTCACACAACTAATTTGGTGCTACTCCATCTAATTAATAATTTAAACTAATAATAGAAACTCAAGAAAATTTTATAATGACATTAGCCATGAACAAGGCCACTAGATAATGCCATTAACAAAATTGCTGCTTCCTTCTCATCCTGAGGGAAAACGCGATGGATTGCCAAGTTATTGCTCAAATTCATAAAGAAATCTTCGAAACAGATCTTCTTCTTTTGTTGCACGTCGTTGTTATTATTATTATAAAATGATGACGATGATGATGAACCAACACGAGGAGCAGGTGTAGGTACAAGTCCAGATTCAGGTGCAGGAGTAGTAGTACTACTTAAAAATTTGCACCTTTTCTTGAAGGGTACAACATGATTGGCATTCACTTTTGTTACTTTGTGCTTTTGTTGTTGTACCTTTATCTTCATCGTCGTTGTTGTTGTTGTTTCAGTACTAGTGAAATTTGTCCCATTATTTGGTGTTGTTGATGCTGCTGCTGCCGCTGCTGCTGCTCTCCTAGCTTTTCTTTGTCGAATTCCACATGCATTACAAAGCGACTGTACCCAAAAAAAAACACAAGCGAGTCAGTAACAAATTTAAAATTTTAAATACTTATTAAATTTTAGAAACACACTTTTTTGAATTTGGAATTAATTATTTATAAATATGTATTAAGAAGTTATAGTCAATAAGTACTAAATGAGTTTAGTTTTTGTGTACTCATGACATGAGTGTTTACTTTTTCTACACTATGTGTTGAAACTGACCAATCCAACAGGTAACTGTCTATAGTAATTTATTTGGTAATCCAAAAAATGCATAGTAAATCACATTTCTTTAATTTATATTGTTAGACTCTTTAAAAAGTTATGCTTTTTTTAGAAATTCGGTATAAATGTGACAATATTTTTGGAGAGGTCACAAATTCAAATTCCCAAAATCTTTAAGTATTTTTCTTAATCCTCTTGTTAGAACTCCTAGTTCCGTAATAATTGGTCAGTTTATATAAGTTACAACAACAACTATATACCCTTAAGTAGTGTAATTCCGCGAGTGCGGATCTGGAGAGGGTGTTATGTATGTAATTTTGATCTTACTTTGTGTAGGTAAAAAGATTATTACTAATAGACCCTCGACTCAAGTAAAACATATCAGGAAAAAAAAAAGTTATTCCTTACTTCATTTGACTCATATACTAAACAACAATAACGTATTCAGTATAACCCTACAAGAGTGGTTTGAGAAGGATATTACTGTGTGTGAAAACTTATCTCTATATTGTAAATATAGAGAGACTTCATCCGATTAACGCTCGACTCAAAGTAAAACATATTAGAAAAGTATTAATAAATTACCTTAGGGCCTTTAGGACCACTTCTCCAAAGAGGGGTTTTAGTAGTGTTACAATCAGAACAAACCCTAATTGGGATGATATTGTTGTTGGAAGAGCTGTTGCTGCTATAATCAGTTTCTATGATTTGTTGCTTTTGATCTTCTACTTTCAAATTCTTCACTTTTTGCCCCCCTTTTTTCCATAAGGTTAATTTGAGTCCCTTGTTTTTCTTCTCTACATGATCATGTGATCCACTTGATCTTGAAGCAAAATTATCAACCTATATATAAATGATCCACAAACACTTAATTTGCATATAAAATAACATGATCCAAGTATTGTACAAAAATAAATAAACTATATGACCTTCAAAAGAAAAAAAAAATAATCGCGATAATTAGACACTCTTTCACTAGGACAATCAGTAAGATAACGTCTAGACCTCCTTCCTTGTACTTCTACTTTTGAGATGTAACTTTACTAAAAGAAACGATCGAGAAACTTTTTTTTCTATCCAACTAATCATAACTAGATAGAAATAGAAAGTGTCAACTATACCTTCTTAGTAACAACAAAACTAGATGTTTTTATATGCAATTAAAAAAAACTGCGATCTGACATGAAAATTAAAGAAAAAGAACCCTATAATACCTCATGATGGTGTTGTGGCTGATGAAATTGATAATCATATCCACTTTGATCTTGAATATTAGTTGTAGTTGAAATATTGAAGAAATTTTGACAAGATGAATTTGTAGATGATGAAGCAAATTGATAGTTATTATTATAAGGACTAACAAGAGACATATTATTATTATTATTATGACTTAGATAATCATGATGAACTTCATTATTAAGTTCAAAAGGAAATGAAGAAGAAGAAGAAGAATTTGTGTAATTGGGAATCATGGCAAAAAGAAGAGTAAAATTTTGTTGATCAAAGAAAATATTGTTAACACTATTTTAAATAGAAATTTAAAGGGGGACAATGTGAAGGGGGTAATAAAAATTCACGTGACTTGATGACAAAAAAACAAACAAATAATTTAAAAGAGACAAAAAAAGAAAAAAAAAAGAGTAGTATGCTACCACAAAGATCAAATGGATGTGTGAACCCTATCTTCAAAAGTTTCATGATTATTCATTTTTTTTTAATTTTTTAATTAATTATTAATAATAATTTCATAAAGTCAAAATTTATTGGAAAATATTTTATTTTAAAATGAATAAACAAGTACAATTTTAGGTGTTTGGACTTTGGACAAAAGGATATGTCAACCACACATAGAATTTGTCATGTCTACTCTTCAATCATCAAGTGATCATCTAACACCTACTCCTAATTTTCTTTCTCTAAGTGAAGTCTATTTCACTTCTTAATTAGGGTTTTGTGCTTTTTTTTTTAATTACAATTCTTTGATATTCGAAATTCACTTGTTCGGTCAAATTCATATTCATATTGATTATAACATAGTTCATTAAAAGGGTAAGAGGTTATGACGCCGTGACAATGAGTCCACGAGTTGAATCATGATTAGAGAAAAATTGACAGACTTCTAGACTTGTAAGTTTGAAGAAGGAAATCTAACATGAAAATAGGAAGAGAAATTAAGGTGAAGATCGATATAAGGCATAACACAAGTTCATAAATGGTACGCAGATTTTCGGGCTCGATTATTTGGTGTAGCCTAAGGAAAAAATATGTGGGGATTGTTGGATCAAAGCAACAATTCATGTCATGGACTTGAGTTGTGACAAACGTGTCATTCACACAAAAACCGTATCTGATCTCTTGTTTTTGTCCATTGGCCTTTAATCTTATTCATCTCATCATAACCCTTTCTCGATAGACGTTAATTATTATTGAATGAACATGTAAGACACAAATTTATGTGTGTGAACCAAGATTATATATAATAGATGAAACTTTTTAGGACTTATCTTATATATGTACACAATCATTTTTTCTTTTCTTTCATGTTAATTATATCTTGGATAGGAATTGATTTATTTTTTTTAAGGTAATTTATTCATTTGTTCATTTCTTTAAATACTTCATACTACAACAACAACATCATGTGCATGTCAAGTGGTCTAAAAAGATAGATTTGCATGGCAATAATTTCATATTTTGCCATATTAGTATTGCCAAAATTTGCATTGAATGCTGTGCAGGCTAAGGACAATATCAATTTAATTTCCTATGTATATTATTAATCTCAAAAATTATATGTATGTAAAAGAAAAACTTATATCGTTAATAAAAAAGGATTGATTACGGAAATCTCACCTTTTAATTTACTTATTATCATTATCCCTTATAAGTTTTATAAATTCTCAAAATTTCACATTTTCGCGCATCACATCAATGTATCTCGCGCATCAAATTAGTGTATCTCGCGCATCAGATTAGCTTATCTCGCACATCAAATTAGTGTATCTCGCGCATTATATTAGTGTAGCAGGTATCAAATGTACCTCGCGCATCAAATTAGTGTATCATGTATAAAATGTAATGTATCTTACTTAATGATTAATGTATCTCACATTAGATTAATGTATCAACGCTCATATTATTGTATCCATTTTAGGGTATTTTTCTAGTTCTAAATTTTTAAAAGATAGATTATAATTTTTTCCTTCAAATTATGTGATTTATGTAGTTTTCCCTTATAAAAATGAGTTTTAGATCGTACAAATTTACATATTCAATTTATAATTCTAAAAGTTTCTGCTAAAGGAATGTTTTCGATAAAAACTATCACTTTTTAAGTGAAGGCTCGATAATTACTTTCACTTTATCGATCTTAAATTTTTTTAAAAAAATGAAATTCAACGTTAAACACCGTCTTCACCCCCACCCCCACCCCAAATCAAGAACAAAAGGCAAAACGGCTATTTTAAGCCACTAAAAAATAATGAAAGCTACGTTTTACTATTATTGTTATTTTTGCAAGTAGCTCACATGAGAAAGATATGATATTTTCCTTTCAAAAAATACCTCGAAATCCACTCTCTCTAACTCTTCTCCG
>NC_028648.1:2403249-2410883 GCF_001406875.1 Solanum pennellii
CCCACGAAAAAAATAGAGATCGAGTTTAAGAATTATAAATAATATTGTGAAAAATATTTACATAATTAGATCATTTATATGATTCGAAGTGTTGTGAGATTGAGTATAAGGGATTATAATGATAATTATTTATATAATCAGATCGTTTATGTGATATTGAAGCGCATGTGTGATTATCTCATCTAGAGAATTCACATTTAGTTAGTTTATTAATTACTTCATATATATATGTGTATTTTGTCTTAATACGCACCACACTTGTTAATCTAATCTCATAGCGGTGAAATCAGAATTTTTATTAAGTTCATGTGCAAAAATATAAGGGAGTAATATAAACAGAAAGATTAAGAAGTGTTAGTATTTAGTACTATATAACTATATATACGTATAAAAGGAATTTTCGCCCAATTTCACAATATAATTCTCGATGAATGGACGTCGACTGAATAAATGTTCTTAGTGATAAAGTCAAGAATTTCGAATAAAAAGTATCAAAACATAAATAATAAAAAACGTCAATATATATATACATAAAATAATATTTTTACCTGCGGCTCTATCACTTATCCCATCCAACAACTTAAGTTGTTTGAAGAATCATAATTTTAATTAGTTAATGACTCGATATTATTATATCTCAATATAAAATACTTATGTATAAGTAAATTTCTATGATAAATATTGCCCTGGCAAACTACAATAGGTTAATTACACTATATTAATAGTGTGATTTTTATTTTATTTTTTACATTATAAGTTGTATAACTAAAATCCTAAATTTGAATTACAAGTATACAACCCCAAAAGCAACTTTAAAAAATATGGTAAAATACATTAGGAAGCCTTTTACTCAATTATTTGATTTAATGAATAATATGTCTTGAAATAATTTTATATAAACTATATAGTACTTGCAAATATTTTCATATATCATCATTGGTTTTTGGTGAATATATGTGGGATTTTTTCGTTTTTTATTAGAAATTTTGAGTTCGAAAAACTATGAATTAAAAGAATCTTGTATGAACTATTGCCTTCATAAATGAGCCTTGTATTTTTTAAAACTTTAAGAAATTTCTATCGGAATCTCGAGAGTAGAGAAGGAAAAGTCATTCTGATTTCCACCCTTTAGCTATCCAGCGTTAATTACCGTGGGCATGATTATTGATACATTGGAGGTATGTCCTTCCCGATCCTCTCGTACTTGGAAAAGGCCCTCTAAATACTATAACATCCATGCTAGATATAAACTAAACTAACTTACTACGTTTATTCAAAATAAATATCAACCGATAATTAAAAAAAAAATATATAGTATATATTTTCATATGGATCTGAGCATTTTAGGCCCACTGGGCACCCTCTTGCATTGATCTGTTACTGTTACTGCCATAAGAGTAAGGATATTTGAGAACTTCTTTTTGTACTCTTACATCATTTAATTTCATTCTTGTTCTTTTCCTATGATAATTAAATATATATATATATATATTTAATACCTTACTTTAAAATTATTAAAAGTACACCATTGATTCCTATGATATTTACTCTAAATTCCTTGGAACAAAACCCTAGGAAAATCTTTTTGGCTTTTGATCATATGGCCAGAATGATATTTTATTAATGTAATTTACCTTTTTTTTAAATTTTTTTATTTTTTAAGTTTTAATATATTTTAAATGAAAAATGAAAAAAATAACAATTTATTTTAAAATAAAAAAATATTATGATATTTTTAATTTTCCGATCAAATTTTCTGGTCATTTAGCACTTCCCTATATGTATCCTGTTGCAATAAGAGTGAAAGATAAAGAAACGTTGTTATCGAAGTTAAGTTATATATATTAGTAGTATTACTATAAAAAAAATTAATAATAAATTCAATTTAATTAATGAGTTATTACTTTATTTTTCTGGCTATAGTAATTATACGCCAATGTAATCCCGTTTAAATTGATATTTAGTTTTAATATTTTCGACGTATAAGACTTAAACTCATAAAGTATTAAAGGATTTAAATATATATTCATTAATTAAAAGTGTAGAAAAACATGTTACATATTGGTTTATTCTCTCCTAGCTAGTAGCTATTCAATATTCATAAGTCAATAATTTTAAAATTTAAATTTTGGCTCCATCATGTTCTCTAGAATATATAAAATTTGTGGATAAAATTTATATCAATGTAGATAAAAATATTACCTAAAAAAAAAGTATTCACTTCCACAAATAATAAATAATTTAGTGGAGTTAATATAATTTTAATATTATATTTGTCTGTAATAATAAATATGTGTATTTATAATCAACCCTTTATATAAATAAATGAAAATAAAAACCTATCACAATTACCTTTAAAAAAAATATATATTGTCACTAATTTTGAATATCTTAACCTCATCCTTTTTATTTTTTTTATATATTTACTTAAAATTCTGATTTCAGCACTAATATTGTGAATATATCAAAATTAAATGCAATATAAATGAAGACTGAATATCCCCACCACATATAAATAGATAATAATTAAACATATATATATATATATCTATAGGAACAGTAAAATGCATGAAAAATGCCACTTATATTATATAGGATATGACATTATATCAATTGCCTAAATGGAAAATTTGGATAATAACACTTAAATAAAACCAAATGAAAAAAGAAATACTTTGTCTTTACATTAGCAAGATAATATATATCCTATTGATGAGATAGTTTATAATCACATAAATAAATTTGTATCATAAAATTTTATAGTTTGATCTTATTCAAAGAGATAAATCTCAAATATTATATAGATATATCCGATCCACAAAAATTATGATTACGATACACCTGATCTCACAATTTTGATTGAACTCGTTCATCCTTTTAACTACACATAAGAAAAATGAAATTAAATGTCTACCACAAGGTGAGAGAATCCTATAATATGAACTATCAGAGATAGAGTCAAAAGTATAAATTTTATAAACATTGGATTACAATTTTAATACTTATTGAGCCCTAAATCGATTAGTTATAATTTTTTCAAACATAAATGCAACGTTTAAGCCTGGTTCAGCCGAACTCATAACTACTACTCTTTCATTTTTTTTTTCAAACTCATTCGGAAAATGATTTTTCGAGTCCATGATCTTTTCAAAACAATCTCTCTACGAACACTCCATCCTCTCCAGACCCCCATTGAATACGTGATCGTTATATTTTAATCAATACGATTATCGTTTATCCTTTACATTTCATATTAAATCAAAATGCATTACGTAAATTGTAACGGAGAAATCAATCAAGAGGTGAGGAATAAAAAGACTAAAAGATAAGGAACTTTTTTTATTTCATTTTTTATTATTATAAGAGAATAAAATGTAATTTTATACGATGAATAAAGATGCTACGTAAGAGGTTTATAAATCACAGGCTGTAGGGTGGAGGAGACAGGGATAGAGACATTATGGGTAAAGAAATGATCATATAATGTTTTGTCATAACATAATATATGTCCAAATTGAGGTTGTTTTCATATTGGTTGCTTCAAATCTTAGGGGCCATAGGCAATTTTTGCTACATGACATTTATGTCCAATGTCAAAAAATTTAAAGGTCCCCTTTTTAGTTTTTTATTTTTCTTGTATCCCCACACAAACATTATATGGAGTATGGTTACGATACGATCATAGCTGAGTCAGAAATTGTAATAACAAGATTCTTGATTTGAAGTAATCTTGAATATTGACAACAACGGAAGTGATGGATGCATTGTGGAAAAGCGGTGTCACAAGACATTGATTCATAGGAAATTTTTTAGCTTTAATGAAATTTAGATGAAATTAAGAAGTTTCGAAAGTAAAAAGAAAATCTTCCTTGAATTAGCTCTTTTTCTAGGTACATTAATTATAAGATGTACTTTGTTTTAAGGAGATTTCACAAATATATATATATATATATATATATACATATTTTGTCAAATGTGAAGTCGAGATTTAAAGCTCATTGGTTTCAAGAGTTTAATTTTTTTAAGTTGAGGACTATATAGCAAGAGCGCCTTCCGTGGTGGATTAGATGAGGGAGACAGGGTTGAGATAGATTAGACGTGTGAAGAGGAAATGTATGCATAGATATCTAAACGAGGAGGTGTGAGAGATTGTCTATGGTGGATTTTAGGAGGGGTGATAATATATCAAAGAAGTATTAAGGAGACGTGATTAGACGAGACATGACAAATCTATATTTACTGAGAATATGATTCTAAATAAGAGGATATGAAGATTGCGGCTTAGGATAGAAGATTAGTAAGTAATCGTATTTTCTTTACTAGTACTCTCTAACTACGTTATTTTGTTTCCTCTACTTCGGTTATTTTCTTATTAATCGTTGTTATTATCTTTTTCTCCATTGTTTTCTATATGAACAATTTCCTCATTATTATATTTCCTTTTCTTACTAATTTTCTATGCTTAATTATCTGAACCGATAATTTATCGAAAATAACATCTCTATCTGTAGAAAATAAAGATAAAATTGTATGCATATTACTCTCTCGAAATTTTATTAATGAGATTACATTAGCATGTTACTATTGTTAGGTTTCAAATTACTATTTTGTACGCATTGAGTAAATTTCTTCATTTCAATACAAATGTAGAAATATAAAAAATATTAGCTTCTCTAAAATTCGTAAGTCATACTCTAGCTTCGCCTTTGCTTCTTTCACAATATAAACTTTTTGACGAAGTAAACTTTTCATACTATTTTTTAATAAATACTAAGTTTTGAATTCGTTATTTAAAAGGTATTATAATTTTGCTATTTTTTAAAATATTAAATCGATCAAATTTAAATTCCGAATACCCATCAAAGTCTCTCTTTTGATTGTCAGCCTTTCTAATCTATAAAGTTATATATGGTGGCAGTGGCAGGATATTCAGTTCATGGGCTCAAAGAGGATAATTGTAGCAGAAAATATTGGAATTAGTATGGGGAACTTTTTTTTTTCTTATAAATAAATAATAAATATTACTTGTTTAATTGATGTATCGTTTTAGATTTTAAATTATAAATTTGGAAATAAAAATAGTTAATATTAAGGACAAAATAGGAAAAATATAATTATTTATCTTGATATATTAAAAATAAATAATAAAAATAAAAACTTATTCTTAAAATGTTGAACGAATTAAAATAAAAAGCGGAACTGTCCGCCCTAAAATCATCTAATCTAATTATTAGAAGTAAGAGTCATTGGATCTTGTGTGTATTATCCATTTTGTTCCTTCCATTTTAGGTTTTCTTATTTTTTCGATCCTTACTCGAAACTACCATTTAAGTTTTGACCTTGTTAAAAAATATTAAAATAAATTTGTGATCAATATTAAATAACGAAATTCTGATAAGTTCTTAGGATTATAAATACATAGATGGTCGTTTAGACCATTTATTTCCAAAGTCGTTTTAAGTAATTCACTCGAAAAAGAAAAAAGAAAATAAAATAAAATAAATCACTCTAAAAAGATTCAAAGTCAATTCATGTTGGGCTGTAGGTAGATGGTCAAAGCCCAATTTTTCATTGGGCTAAGAAAAAGAATGAAAGATTAATTGCGGAAATTTCACCTTTTAGTTCAATTATTACCATTATCCCATATAAGTTTTACAAATTTCTAAAATCCCTCATTTTCGCGCATCACATTAATGTATATCGCGAATCAGATTAGTGTATCATGTATAAAATTTACCTCGCACATTAGATTAGTGTATCTCACGCATCAGATTAGTGTATTTTGTCCATCAAATTAATGTATCTCGCGCATCAGATTAGTTTATCATATATAAAATGTATCTCGCGCATCAGATTAGTGTATCTTGTCCATTAGATTAGTGTATCTCGCGCATCAAATTAATGTATCTCGCGCATTAAATTAATGTATCAAAGCTTATATTATTATATCCATTTTGAGAGATTTTTGTACTTATGAACTTTTAAGGGATAATTATAATTTTGCCTTAAAAGTATATGATTTCTGTAATTTGCACAAAAAGAAAAAGGCTTTTGTTATGCAAGACAAATGGATTAGTTCATTGAAGCCCAATGTCCTTTTAGAAGGGCTTTTATTGGGCCTACCAAAATATGGGCTTATGTAGAAGGTTGGTTCAAAGCCCAAACATTTTAGAATTCCAAATGCACATATCGTTGTCATAGAATGGAAACGATGGTGTGGAGCGGTTACCGGAGACTCGGGGGTATAAAAGGTATATATGCTCTAGTTTTTAGACGACAGGAGCATCAATATCTCAAAAGTATGACGGAGCGTATTTACATACCATTTACGATAGTTTGAACATATATTTGTCCTTTTTCGCTTTAAAATAATTTTGCATTAGAATTTGAATTCTGAATCAATCATCGCGCTCTACACACAAGTATTGCAACAAAAGTTGAAATGGATAATAAAAATTAATTGAAGAATAAAAGATGAGCAAAAATAAAGTTTTTAGATAGGCTTCTCATGAAAATGACCATGCAAAAGTTGTTTCTTAAAACAAATTACTCATGGAAAAATTACATAAATTAATACATTTTAAAAAATAATTACTGATTTTAGCGATACTTTTTGTTTATTACCATTTATAGCAATACTGTGATAAATCTATAATATGTATTAAAAGTGACTTATTTATGCAATATATTTGAATTATAATTGTTTTTGAAATATATTGTGTTTGTTTGGTAAAAAATGGTCACATTGTATTATAAGTGTATTAAAATGTGTGATAAATGTATTATCCATCATTAAAACTTGTATTATATGTGAATAATAAATTGTTCTTTGTGTAATATGTATTAAAATTGTATTATAAATGAATTAAAAGCGATCAAGTGAAAAAAATATATTATTGCTATAAATGGTAAATATTTTATTATTATAGCACATTTATGTAAGTTTCCCGTTACTCATTACGTAACCACAAAATGTCTTTTCCTCTTTACCAAACCAATCTCTCTAAACTTATTACTCGTTCCGTCTTAATTTATAGAACATTGTTTAAATTTTGTGAAATAAATTTTTTATCAATCTTTTAAATATATATATGTTAAATGTCTTAAATAATTAATTCTTATAAATAACGATATTTTAATGTAAATTTTAAATTTTATTTCGAAAGCCTAAAAAAATCTCTATTAATATGTTTGAATTTTGAAAAGCGCAAAATTAGAGTAATAAATTTTGAGGTGGCTATAGTTTTTGTCTTTGTTACGCAAAGATTTTTAATCATTGCCACTAATTATGCAAAGTATTAATAAAAAGAATTAGTGATTCATATTTTGCTACGGATTGCATTAAAAATATACATATAGAATTGCTTTTGGAGTTTCTTATCCTAAAATTGTGACTAAAATTTAAATATATGCTGACTATGCACCAATTTTTGTTGAAATTTGTTGATCTTTTGGGTACATAAAATGTGAAAGATTTTCAATATCATATGATAGGTCAAATCATTAAGAATGAAGCGTATAAGATTTTATAAGTGTGGTAATGATTTACGATTATCAATCTTTCTAATAATTGAATATCGAAAAGAAACACACAATAATAATTAATGTACAATTATTCTTAGTATATATATATA
>NC_028648.1:2413899-2418369 GCF_001406875.1 Solanum pennellii
TTTTTATTAATGAGTTTAAGTCTTCCGCATTACTTTCTGTTGATATTAAATTGAAATGTTAAGGTTTAGATTGGTTGGTTCGCTCACATAGGAGGGTAAGTGTGGGTGCCAGTCGCGGCCCGGTTTTGGGTCGTGACATTGTGGTACAAATCTTTTTACAAAATTGCAAGAAATAATAATAATAATAATAATAATAATAATATTATAATGATTAGTATCGAAATACGTTCTTTACGAGAAAATTACTTATCCACTTCTCCTTTCAGAAATTATTCTCAAATCCTAATGATTTATTGCTTAAGAAAAAATTAATAACATATGGTTGGCAAAAATGAAGAAAATTTTGTGTGAAAAATTCAAAAGAAAGACCAAAAAAAATTCAAAGAGTTGGTAGTAGTTGAACAAATACTGATCAAGATGCCCAATAATTACCTTTTAATAATTTTTTTTAAAATTATGTATTATAATTAAAATAAATGTCTATCAATATAGAGGTTTAGCTACACCTTTTATAGATGACTTTTTGATATATATTTTTTTCTAATTTTAATTAATAGGGAAAATAGTACTTCGTTCCTCAAATTTAGATAAATTTCTATTTTTTCTTTTTTTATGATAAATGGATTAGTCATAGAACAAGCTAACAAATAACATGAATAATTAAACAACGAAACAATTAATAATTATCGTCAAAAGTGTATACTTCATTTAAAGCTTTAATATGTTTAATCAGATATCATAAAAATAACGTTATGATTTATCAATAACTAAGGGACCAGAAATATCGTATGGTCCTTTTTAAGTAATTTGATTTCTAAGCAATTATTTTTTTTTGTTAGAACTTAGATTAGTTAGACCTAAAACTACATTAATTAAAATTTGAAGAATACGTCATTTTCAAATTATTATTATTGTGATTTATGTGTCTAATAATAACTTAAACATCACAACCAATTCTTAATGCAAATTATATTATCCAACTGCAGCATTATTATTATTTTTTGACTTGATAGGTGACCACTTGATTAACTACTTGAAAGAGACTAATATAATAATTACTAACCAAATATTAATAATTAACGATGGATAATTTCTATCTTCAAAAAATTAAAATTTATCGCTAATTTTATTTAAATCGTAGGATAGAAGTCAATTGAATTTTTTTTTTTATGAAATTTGTTGTGTGGCATTTAAGATAAGGATGGCAGGTGTGGAAATTGGAATGGACTGATTGAAAATTAATCCTAACAAATTTCAAAAATAAAATAAAATAAAATTTTAATTGAAAAAATTATTAAAAATAAGATAAGGTATGGAATTTGTGTGAAACTTTGAATATATAGATCACTACAAAAACAATCAAGAATTAGTTACGAAATTTATTAATAATTTGTTGTTAGATAGTTTATAGCTAACATAATTTTTTGATTATATATTTCTATAATCCAATATTATTAAATAGAATTATGCGATAAATATTAATTGTTTGTTGTTTATCACTAATTTATCGTTAAATAAAGGGAAATGCACAAGTACCCCCTCAACCTATGCCCGAAATCTCAGAGACACATTGATACTATTACCCCCCTGAACTTATTTTATAAGTAATTTTCTACCCCTTTTTAGCCTACGTGGCACTAGTTTGAAAAAAAAGTCAACCATCATTGGACCCACAAGATAGTGCCACGTAGACTAAAAAGGGGTAAAAAATTATTAATAAAATAAGTTCAGGAGGGTAATAGGACCTTAGTATAGTATAAGTGTGTCTCTGAGATTTCGGGCATAGATTGAGGGGGTACTTGGGCATTATCCCTTAAATAAAACTAGTGATAAACTTTTGTTCAAACTATGGTATTATTATTTGAACAATTATAATCCTTTATTTAATTTGCGATGATAAACATTTATAAAATTTGTTTATATACAAAAAATAAAAATAAAAATTAATAGGAATCATACAATTATAATTATGAAAGTGCCATACTAATAATTTTTTAAAGCTTACGTGAAGATGGCATTTACGTTCCTTCAATTTTCTATATATCTATATTCAAAAGTCAATTTCCTCGTCATCGTAAGGGAGGCTAGTTTAGAATACTTTCACTTTCATCATCGTGATTTATATTTTTCCAAAAAATTCCTTCTAGAATTAGATTTAATGTTTATGATCAACGTCTCGGCTCGATAGCTGAGCTATAGGGCATCACTAGCATGGTCAATATCAATCCGAGCTCCCAAAAAGAAGGCCTTCTCGATCACTAGTTTTGAAAAATCTCGTAAACATTAGCATAAGAATTCAACAAAGCGAGAAAATTACTTCAAACACCCTTGAATTCTAATGATAGCTGAAACCTCTATCTCGAAGAGTCGTGTCCTCATTTAAACATACCAGGTTGTTTGACAAATCCAAAGGCAAAGCTAAAAAAGGAACGTGCAATCATAAAAACATATTTTCGGGATTCTAAAAAGGAATCTTAACTAATTCAAATAAAATAAAATCAGAAAACAGAAGTAAACACTCCGCGAAACGTTTTTTTTTAATAGAAAAATGAGCCTTAATAATGGGCCCCAATCCAACTAATATGGATAAATTGAAACCAATTGATTGTGCATGTTTACAAATGTGGCATTCTAATCCATTACTTGAAAATTTGGCCATGCAACTTGCCAAACATACCCCACATTGCTTTAATAATGAAAGGATGATAATAATTAAAAATATTTATCATAGGAAAAGAAATATCTTTCTAAGGTTACGTTGCATTAAAGCAAATTATGTGGCATATAATAAATATACCACCAATAAACCTTTTATAACAATAATGTTTGTTATAATTAGACTATAACATCATACACAGTGTAACAATATAAACGAGACATGTAGAAATTAGTGGTGTCTATAGAGACCTTACTCCTATCGTGTGAAGATAAAAAATATATTTTTAATTCAGCTAGATTTATTATAGAGAATGATTGTTATAGCAAAATCTGATGATAATAATTTTTAGTTGTTTGATTTTACCAATGCAAACTAATCAGCAAGGGTTGGCATTATTGGGAGTCACTTTCATATGAAGATTTAATTAATAATAATAATAATAATAATAATGTTTTGTATAATGCCACTTTATAAAGTCACACGAATTTGCTTTAACTTTTGCTTTTTGTCAAATGATAAAACCAAAAAAAAGATTGCTTATTGAGTTCATCTTTTGAGTTTAGAGAATTTACAATTCTTAATTATTCCCCAAAGAGGGGGGGGGGGGGGGGGGGTATTAATTTATTTTTAAAAAATAAATTTAGTTTCTGATGATGGATCATGTTGACTCCGACCTTATTATATATCAATAATTAAAGGAGAACCATTTATTTCTATTTAAACGAAATTAACGTTTCACATATCGTTATTTTGGTCTATTTATTAAATTTTTTGATGATGAGTGATATAGATCACTATCAGAAAAGTGTGAATTACATGGGAATTTCTCTGGACTTGAAGCTTTTTATTCGGTGTACACCTAAATTTTATTTTGCTTGAATTACCCCCCTTATCCGAACTTGTTTATTCATCCAACGCGTGCACCTTTTCTGTCCACCTGGCGTAGAAATTGAAATCACACTCTACTAGGCGCGTGAGAGAGTGATTTTTTGTCACGTCATAAAGCTACAACAGTAAAAAAAATGTAAAATTTCTATTTTTTTCTAATATTGATCGGCCGCAGACGACATCACAGTCGTCGTCGTCATCATTATCGAAGCCCAAGGGCCAATTCTTTGTGTAGCAGAGTTGTTTCTCATCGTTGAAAAAGGATAGGATTCCAATTCAGCTGATTGAGCAAGGTGAGAGGAGATGGAGTGTTATGTGAGCTGGAAGAAACCGTGTTGTTTTGCAGCGGAAAGGAGGTTAGAGTGAAGAATTGATTTTGCATTGGAAAGAGAGATGAGAAGAGGAGATACGGTGGTTGGTGGTGGAGATTGACGGTGACCGGGAAAGGAGTTGAAATATGATATTTATTTTTTGCCATTTTAATTTATCTAGGTGACTATTATTTATCCAGGTGGAATCCACATCATCATTATTTTTGTCAGCTGACGCGCGTGTGTAGTCACACTAGAAGCATCAGATAAAAAGGTGTACGTAATAGTGGAATAAACAAGTTTGAGGGGGTAATTAAACAGAATATAGTTTAAGTGTACATCAAATAAAAAACTTCAAGATCAGGGAGTGATGAATACTTTAGCCTATGAAAATCCATAGGAAACTTATTTTCCTGCAAATTTTCATACTAATCCCCGAAAAAATCGCCATATAGTTCACAATTTTCTCGTAGTGAACATTATATATAATATCATAACAATTTTCTTCTGCATGCATGTGGTTCGCGTATTTTTCAAAATATTGTACGTTATTCAATATGGGAGAACATTTCACATGTAACATTGACTTTTATATATATATATATATATATA